>NC_056731.1:867111981-867261981 GCF_019279795.1 Protopterus annectens | reverse complement strand
TGCGTTAGGCCCGGCAAGCCAGTATGTAAAAATCTACTGCCAATCATTAGCGGATGGGAGTTCCGCTGTGGTGACCCCTAACCGGGAAAAGCCGAAAGACACAAAAACTATGCTACATTTAATGTAATTTAGAGTTAAGTCAGTGACTGCTGCATCAGATATTGGTCTGATCAAGGTCTTGCTGGAGGATACTGTCAGATGGGGGATTTTAAGACTGCACCCAATTTTCAATTATCAGCAAATTTATCCACACATTCACATTGATTTGACTTCAGAAAACTAGCTACCAAAGAGTAAATGACTCAGAACAGATGCGGGACACCTCTAGTGACCTTACTCTGATATGAGAAAGTGTTACCTACCCTTTCGGTCTCCATTCTACTGTTGAGTCAATGTTGAGCTGGTAGAGTTTGTCTACAGTACTTACATGGGGGCTGATATCGATAGCCTTGTCAAGGTCAACTAAAAGCAGCACACACATCCTTATTCAGGGCTTCACTGACTCTGTCAAAGAAACCAAAAGGGTGTTTCATGCTATTAGCTCACAGAATTTATGAAACACAGCTGAGTATCAAGGTGTCTTGTCCTGAAGACATAAGAAAATCATTCAGGGTTAACAAATATAAAGCTATCAAAAATGTAACTAATGTTGCCGTAACATAAAAATTAAAACACTGTATTTAGGCATAAATGTAACTTTCAATCTTTTTTGTTACATGTTGTTGTATAAAAATCACACAAAAGACTCACTGTTCAAAAAGAAGGTGTTCCACTGTCTTTGAATTAGATGCAAAAATCTAACAACATTTAAAGAAGGGTTTCCCAATATAAAGCCCAGAAATGTGATGTATCAAATTATTTTGTAAAATTAGCATTATACTGGTAGGGAGTAAAATAAAGCCAAAAGAAATATCGGGACATAATCTTTTGTACAGTCAGTCAGTATAAAAAGGGTTAAGAGTAGCACTGATTTGCCTGGAAAATAATTCAGGGAAGTTTGGTTGCATAATCTGCAGTGGATTACTCCCATTTTTTTTCTAGTTTGTAATTAAAATAAGATAATTAACTGAAAACAACACTTTAGTACATAAAATAAATTGTTACTGTACTCTCAAAGGTACATTTCCTGTCTAGCAATGACCATAGGGAGTAGACTCAATTTCTGAAAGGAAACTGTATGAGACACTGTGTGCTCATACAGAAGACCAGAAGGGTTTGTCATCCTCCTACAACAAAGTCTTATAATATCACATTATGCATATTTCAAGCCTGGCTTAGTACGTGTTATAGTATCATGGATTGTCCCTATCCTTCCCAGCATGACAACAAATGTATCCATGAATTCTTAGATAATTCAGACCAAATGGCTTCCTTTAAGAAAGTTTGCAGATTATTCCCAAACTTAAACAGCACTCCAAGATTTTCCTGAAATAACATTACATTTTATATGAAATAATATAAAACACCTTTCTAATGGACTCTTCAAATAAGAGACACATACATATAACCCAGACAATTACTTTGGGATACTATCACTGATTCTTATACTGAATATACAAGAAACAGCAAAATTAAATTAGATCATTTAAGGGCAAGACCAGGTTACAGGAAATAGTTAATTGAAGTGTAATATACTGAAGTGACACATAAAACTGTGTTGGAGAAAAAGGCAGAGTAAGCAGATAAAAAGTTTGGTTTTGTTCCTAAGAAGGACTGAGTCTAACAATAAGGGGTAACTGCCACTTTTCAATAAACTTAGGAGGTCACAACTGGACTAGTGTGCACAGTTTTGGAGGCCTTACAGGCAGAGAGATATTCATTTAATAAAAGACTGAACACAGAAAAGTCATAGGGCTGATCATACCTCTAAATGTACCTCATTATAAGGAGCATTCCTCATTTTAAGAATTTAAAATTTCCACATTACACATTATTCAACTTTGAAAGAGACTGACACACATTCAGTGTTTTAATAACTTTTAACAAATTTCCATGTTAAACAATATTAAATAATATGACTTTATCAGAACAACTCAATTAACTATGCTGTGCGCTTAAAGGTTGAAGTTGTCAGTAAGTGTTCTACATTTCACTTTTTTATTACAAGAGTTATTTTTTCAAATTTTGGGAATGAAAGGTTGAGAGCTATGGAGCTGCTTAATGGAATGAAATCCTTGTTTTATGGCAGAATGTTAAATTATTCCAGTCTGTTTTCCCTACAAACAAGAAGGGGCAGAGGAGATATGACTTGGGTTCATGTGGCATTAAATGGAAGAGATGATGATATCCAAATTAAACATAACGGTACAGGAAAAAGAAGAGAATAAAGTTGGAGGAGTTACTTTTAAAAGTTGGTTGAAACTGGGATTTATTAATATAGAATACCTTCAAATTGGAGCCAAAGCCATAGCATACCCTGCTTCTATCCTGATAAACAGATCCATCTCTGAAGCCTACGTCCCCTCTATTTGGAAATTCTCACATATAATCCCTCTGCACAAAGGTGGTAAATCTACTGAGATCTCCAACTACCGTTCTATTGCCCTACTCTCCCCACTAGCCAAAATTATGGAAAAATGTATTCACCATCAGCTACTCCAGCACCTTCTCCAAAACAACTTGCTTGCTAACTGCCAACATGGATTTAGGCCCTTTCATAGCACTACTTCTGCCCTTTTAACTTTTACTGATTGCATAAATAGGAATCGTAACAATAACTGTCTCTCAGCTGCCCTATTTATTGACCTTTCCAAAGCCTTTGATATGGTCAATCATAACCTACTTATCAATGTGCTAAAAGCCCAATCTCTTGACCCACAAGCAATCTTTTGGTTCAAATCTGATCTGGAAAACAGACAACAAGCAGTACTCTGGGACATTAATCTATCCACATACCTCCCAGTAAGCACTGGAGTTCCTCAAGGTTCTATCCTAGGCCCTCTTCTTTTCTCCATCTTTATTAATGATCTCCATACTGTTTTTCCACAATCCACCTGTATACAATACGCTGATGACTCTACTCTTATCTGTACTGCCAAGTCTTCTTCCTCTCTCTACACCCTTACACAAAATGTATTTAACACAGTTGAAAACTGGTTCACACAACGCTGCCTTCTTCTTAACCCTAAGAAAACTAAGCTACTACTCTTTACTCCCACTATAAAATCTCCTCAGTTCCACTTCACTATTACCTCTGACAATGGAACCTGCATTTCCCCCGATTCTACTGCCCAACTACTTGGACTAACTATTGACCATAACCTCACCTTCGATGCCCATGTTAATAATATTATAAAAACTGTTAATAAAAAATTAGGCTCCCTGTATAGAATAAAACCCTTCCTTACACCTCTAGCTAAGAAATCCATAGCCCAGACTCACCTTACTTCCACCCTTTTCTATGCTTCTGCCATTTACACCAATCTATCTAAGCATAATCTCACCAAACTTGAAACTAGCTACAATAACATAACCAGATTTGCCACTGGCTCTCCATACAGAACTCATCACTGCCTTAACCTTAAACAACTCAGATGGTTAGAACTACAAAATCAACTACAATACAATCAACTTGTGATTGCACAAAAAATCCTGCACCATCCTTCTACTACTCCCATCCTTACTAATCTGATTTCCCCTTATAAAAATCTTTCAACACTACGCTCAGCTAATAAACTTCTTATTGCCTGCAACCCTTCTAATAACAAAGCAGGCGATTCCCTCTTCTCCAATGTTGTGGGTAGAATCTGGAACAAACTTCCAAATACACTCACCTCACTCTCATCCTCTGTAATCTTTAAAAAACACCTTAGAGACCACCTTAAAATACACTGGCTTTGCCCCTGCTCAAAGCCTGATTGAATCTACTTTTCATCTCTCCCCTCCCCTAGTTCTTACTTTCCTGCTTCCTTAACAATTACCCTCCCATATCTTATGAACAACACTATAACACGTTTCCTAATGTTAAATTGTTTTAGTTTTGATTGACTTCACATGAACCCTACTAAAGCATTAAGACTTGTTTAATTTTTTTTACTTCTACTCTACTGAAACGTTACATTATTCACAATTTATTTTTTTTCATGTCTTATTTTGTAATGTAAAACTAATCTTTTTTATAATATTTTGAATGTATTAATTTACTTACGTTGGAGCTTTTCTCCTCGGGCCTCTACTGAAAAGCGATATGTATCCAGCTAGACTAGCCCGGTCAACAAATGTAAATAAATAAATAAATAATTATGTAAATGAGTGGCAAAGTAGGAAAATATAGACGAAGAAAATGTAGGTCAAGTGGTAGGGAGGGAAAAAATTATGGAGCAGCAGTTGCTGCACTCCAACAAATGGGGAGATAAAAAAAGACGTATGCATGTCTGTATATACATCTAAGTATTTATGATCTAGAACATTTAATTACACAGTCTTTCATGATATAGTTGTATTCCATGACACAAGTCAGGATACACACCTTGATGGTTCATAATATTCAAAAGCATCCGGCTCCTAACTTACCAGTCAAGACCAGGCACAGAGATGTACATGACAGTCAAGTCAGGTCATTATGAGCAAGCTAAAACTGAGTCATTGCAGTGAAAATATTCTACAAATTGTACAAGTAGAGTAAGACATTATGTTTGTGGTTTGTGGGTCAAACACCAATTTCTAGGTGTTAAAGGCACTTGTCACACATTTCCCATGACTCACTTTACAGGTAGGATACACTCTGTACATTCAATCACAGTGCAATGTGCCTTATTTCATTTGTATTTGCATTTTATACACATAAAATACACTATTTCCAAATTAAGGAAGGCTCAGAAATTTTTAAGCCATCAAAAATATTCACATTATTTTCTGCATATAATCCTATCTTTGAGGGAATTTAAGCTCCTCTCTTTTAGGATTTAGCCATATTGTAACAAACCTGCAGTTCACAGTTTACAACAAACTAGAAGAAAAATACAACAGAACTGTAAGCTTTGCTGCTTGTCACCACACTAGAACTTGCCACTAATCTCCACTTTGTAGTTTAAACTGGTTTAAGCTTAATTAGCAACTCTCTTCCTAATTAAAATGTTAATACAAACACTTGTATTCCACCAAATGCCCAATGATAAGTGTTCTTACCCAGTGTAATCCACAACATAAACTCATGCCTTCTTTTGGTAACCCTGCATCCATCCTCAAATCTATCTATTTCGGGGATGCCAGCTTTTCTAAACTGCTAATAAAATATGGAGCAGACTTCCATATGATCTCAGATTTTTGGAAAAGAGTGCATTTAAATGTGTACTGAAAAACTACAATTTTGTTCTCTGATCACACTTGTAGTATCACCGGAATGTACAATGTTTAATTGTTTTACTCTTAATTGTATCATAATTTTTTGTCTATCGTATATTATAAGTCAGGACTTACATCATGGAGTATCCTACTCCCTAGTTAATCATTATATTGGTTCCCCACTGTAATTTTGAATGCACAGAATTTTAAATATTGACATTTTAATGCATGTCCCCTTTACTTGAGGTGCAGTGACCTTGGAGGTGATGTATGTAGAAGGAGAAGGTGTAAGGACGGGGTGCAAGGAGTACATAGCTTCCCTGAAAAAAATTGAAAATCCCCCAACCTTTTTATATGTATCACATACATCTGAAATTGTCACATTTGCTGTTTTAATATGGAGCCACTTATGTTCATCCACTACAGTCAACTTCTAATTCATGCACACTATTAAACAAGTTTTTAAGGCTCAAGCGCACTACTTTGTATTCAATCTACATTTGCTAAACACGATCATTAGTATATATGACCTTTTATTCTTGTTTTTGCATTCTTATCACTGTTCACTCTGAAGTGTTAATGTTTGCATGCTGTGCCCCATCTGTGTCAAGTGTCTTTTAGCACTTTCCTTTGTACGATTCCACAGAAAAAGGTCAGTTGGACAATCTTGGTCAACAAATGCAAAGAAATAAATATACTTGATGACTTTACTACTCACCCCAACAAACCCTGCTGCAACCAAATACTCATTTTAATGCTGCATAAATGTCTTATTTTTTGGTTCTAGGATTTGGAATCCACTTCCTATTCTTTCTCATATGCCTTTTGCAAATATGAAATTTACTTAATAGATAACTTATTTATTCACCCCCAATGTTAAATTCATTTGTAATGCTGATACATTATGACCAGGAACATCTTCCTTTAAATACCAGCAACCCTCTACCTGCTAAACTTTCTCACTCACTGTTATCTGTGGTGTATGAGCCACTGGTCAAGAAGGTGTATGCAGTCTATTTGAAATTAACTGAAAAAAAGTTACTGGCAATTTATTACTTGAATTACACTAAATTGTTGTACACTGGGATATGTATGCCTTGCATTTATATTTTCTTTTCTTACTTAAATGATGCTTATGCATTTCTTGAATCTATACCACATTTTTGTCAAAATTAAATGGGGCATGCCTCTCTTTAAGAAGCATCATCAACAAGCTCCCTCCCTCCTTCCCAGGATGGGCACATCCATACCATTCTGCCTCTCCATCAGTCACCCAAATTGCTAACAAAACCCAGGATGCCTGGGCTGTAGTCAGAGCTTTATCTTTCACAGCTCTTTTCAAGGTGGTATTTGTTAAAAGACAGTGTCTCAGACTTAAAGGCAGCAAAGACTAATGCACTTCAAAGTCCAGTGCAAGGGTTTGTGCAACCACTAGAAATCATTTCATACAAGGAAAATATCAAATAAATCACATTAACTCAGTAGCTATTGGTAATTTGAGGCCTAATGCATAACCATCATACACAGTCAAATGTGTGATACAAAAATGCTATTGTCTTCTACAGATCAAACAGAATATATGCCTAGATTCTGGGTTACAAAAGCACTCAAGCCCATTAAGAAAAGCAGTCCTTGAGCTCAGTCCAGTGTAGGCACGGTGAAGCAGCACCTGAAGTTCAGGACATGTCCTAAAAATAACATTGGCTATCTGTACTGGAAACAAGTACAAATGTTGGAAATGCCTAAATGAAGCTAAGAGAAAGCTAATAGTAACTACCAAAATTTGAGAACATGGTTAAATTTCTCCAAGCCTTTTGAATTTCTAATTTAATGACAGGGATGGACACCATTCCTAAGTTAGGGTGCAATTAGAGTTCATGAAATTAGTATTGTTCTGGTGTTTGATGTTAGCCAAGAATGCTCTTCTCAGTACCCACTATGTGCCCGGAATTGCCTCCTCCTGTAATTTAAATAGGATTACATGTATTGGTAGCATATTTACGTACAACTGTAAATTCTTTATAAAACCCATTGCTCCTACTACTATTGGAACTGTCTGAGTAACTTTCTTCCACAATGCTCTCATTTCTGCCTGAAAATCCTGATAATTTACAACTTTGTGTCTCTCTGTATGTAAGGAACTATAATCACTGGATGTAACAATTTCAATGATCAATGCTACTTACGTCTTTTTTTAATTGATTACTACAACTGGTTTTCTCACATCTATTTCTGAACTGTTGGTAGAGGGTGATCCCGTGTGATGCACACTTCATCCTTCTCTATAATGTTTGCAGTTCAGGTTTCCAGTGGTTCTTGGAAATTTCTATGTTGTAGTGTTTGCACAATTCCCAATGCAACAGTCTTGTCACATTATTGTGCCTTTCAGTATATAGGCAATCTGCCTGGAATGTGTTACATATAGCAAAAAGATGTGCTACTGCTTACAGTTCTTTTTTTACAGAACCTGCATTTGTCTGTTTCTCCCACCTTTTCAATGGATTTTGTAAACCAATATGTATGTATGCACTATCCTAAGCTGCCATTATTAACCTTTCATCTTCTGGTTTCAGGTCACTTTTCTTTAGCCATTCCTGTGTCAAATTTTGGTCAACACGAGGTCGTTCCAGGAGATCAATGTACTTGCTAAATTATTCACCGATTTTCCAAATTCCTTTCCTTCTCATCTGATCCTTCACCTTATAGTCTTTCTTTTGTTTTGTTTTTTAGCACATTCAGTTGCTGTATGATTTTTGCCTACTTCTGGTTTGATTTCCAATCCCACTTCACACCAAAATGCTTCTGCTGAATTAAGCAAAGATGTCATATTAGTCTTCTCATGTTTTAAAACTTTCACTTTGTTATGATCTGATGAGTTCTGCAGACGTATATGCAGATCTATATATGTAATCAATTTTGAGAAGGCTCATAGCTCCTTCACAGCAAGGAATCCACAAAATCAATGTATGCCAAGATTAAGTATCATTTGATAACCATGAAGCATTTTTTTTTTATTTTCGTGTCCAAATGATCCAATAATTGTGTGGGCCAGTCAAGCACCCCAAAAGTATAAGTTAAAAAATGAAAACAAACTGATTTATAGCTTAGACTTCATTTCTAAATGTCAAATCAGTTTTCAATATCAGTTTTAGTCTTCTGAAGTATTACTTACTGAGCTTTTTAATTACATTTGTTCATGTTTTATTGATTTTTAAACACCTTTATTAAATTGTCACATAAGCTATAGGCAAACATACATTAACAGAAAAGAAAAAAAATGCTAACATTTTTCCATTCACATATATTAATACATTACATATATTTTCTTTCTTTGTAACGATCAATCCAACATTACATAAATTGCTAAATTCCTACCTTCCCTTGAATCTCACTCCTTCTCCTGAACATTCTTTGCCTTTTTCCCAAAATTTCCATTTATTTCAATGTAATTTGCACATTCTCATTTCTAAAGATCCCTCTTCCAATTACTAGAAAATGGAAATCAGTCAACAGAATTAAAATTAATAAAGCTATACTATGTCTAAGCAATTCAGATCCTTAATTTCCTTAGTTACAGTCATTTGCTCACCCAATATTTCTGACAGGGTACTATGTAGGGAATTTTTAAAAAACTATTTTTTTGAATTAGAAAAAAAGATTCTCAAATACAAATCTTTAGTGTTAGAGAATCATTACATAAATAGATGCTATGAACTGAAAGTAGTGCCGCTTGTACTCAGAGTTTATGCGTTTCTAAATGAGGTAACATACAATGACAATATCCATGAAAAAATTAAGGAAACATATAATGACGCTGGTTTAAATATCTTACAAGTGTTAATTAACTGGAATGACGACAAGATTAAAACTTTGAAAAGGCAGATTACGCCACCTGATGTGCAATTGTGTCAGCATCCTATGTTTTAAACATTTTAATATTTATATCATAATTTAACAGAAAAGACTGATAGGTACATTGCAAATATAATAAATAAGAAAAAGAAAACAACTAGCTAGAGACATTAGTGCCTACCAGCAAGGACAGGCATGCATACTCAAAAAGAAAGGTAATTTTAATCTGGAAATAAATACTGTTAAAAAGAAAGATTTGACTGGTGTAAATCTTGACAGACTGGATTCTTTTTCTGAAATTATGGACTCGGAAACATCTGGCCCTTCAACTGTATCTCAAGGCAGAGCTGTTATAGTCAGTGACTCCACTGACTCTAGTGACACAGTTCCCCTTCCCCTTTTTCTTCACAAACAACGGAACTTGGGAGTTTACCCTCAAACCAAGAGGGATTGAATGTGACAGTAAAGAAAAAAGGCAAAAAAAAGAGATTTCTGAATGCTGCATGCTCTATATTTAATTTAAGTGAAAGAACTTTTTATCAAGATGAACTTGATGTATTGGCAAAAGGTTTTTCTTTTTTACCAACTAACAAACCATCTATTGTAAATACTTTATTGGACTTTAAGTTGTTTGTTAGAAAATTAAATTTAAAGTACATTTTTCATGATGTTATATCAGAAGAAATTTTTAAAAAAATAAAGCACAGTTAATTCTCCATTGGTCAATACACTGAATACTCTCTCTTCAATTTGTGAAACTGAATTATATGATTTATTTTATAAATCTGAGCAGAAAAATAGCAAGAAAAAAGTTTTATAATTTAGATAGAAAACAATCTGAAGCACTTAAACATTTAAGTAGTTACACTGATTTAAGATACATGAGAGCAGATAAAGGGCATGATATAGTAATTATGAAAGTTGTTAAATATAATAAGGGTATACAAGATTAACTTTCAGACAAGAATAGTTATAATAAAGTTTTCAAAGTGTATGTTAAAAATGTTCAAGAAATTGATTTTTGTTTACTGGACATGTTACATCAAGGTTTTATATCAACTGATTTGCTTGAATTTCTTACAGTTGAGTAGCCACATTTATGGATTCTCTTTGGGAGACTCAAAATACATAAAGATTTAGTTCATGCCCCTTTCTGACCGATAGTATCTGCATCTTATAATAAAACTGTCAAAATATCCATGTACCTAGATAAAATCTTAAGTCCAATAGTTCAAACTAATGAATTCTATTTAAGATCCCTGGGTCTTTTTAGAGCTGCTTAAAAATTACAAATTTAAAGTTAAAGAAATGTTTTTATGCACTACTGATGTATGCTTCCTGTACACTTCCATTGAGCAACAGGAAGGTTTAGAATTTGTTAGGCTTTACCTCAACAAATATGGCAGACAACTAATGGAAGATGTTTCTATTATTTGTCACCTATTATAACTAGTGTTAAGAAACTTTTTTTTATGTTTGATAATTCCAACAAACTACTGGAGTAGCAATGGGGGCTCAGGTAGCCCCAGTGTTTGCTAATTTAGTTTTATGTTGGTGGGAGCAGGAATATTTGTGTAAGATGCCCAATTTTATATTTAAGTTCTACAAGAGTTATATAGATCATTTATTTTTCATCTGGACAGGAGACAGTTTATTACTGGTGGAATTTATTGAACAAATAAATTCGACAGTGTTTCATAGTTGAAGTTTGTTGTAAATAAAGGAACTTCAGTTCACTTTTTAGATGTAGAAATTACTACAGAAGTTTCTACAAAAAAAAAAATTCCAAGTAATATCTTTAGAAAATAAACTTTTGCAAACAATTATCTTCATTACAATAGTTTTTACCTGCAATTTATGAAGCTTTGTATTCAGAGGGCAACTTATCATAATTAGTAGGCTGCTTAGTGATTGTACAATCGATCTTAGGGAAGTTAATGTTCTCATTAATCTTTTTCAGCAACGTGGGTACATTACATAAAAACTTATTGCCATCTCCAATAATGTTATTAGACAAAGGCACACAAAATTTCCACCAATTTTACAAGCAGGTTTTGTCCCAAGAATTTAATTCAAACAGAAGAGGGTGACAAAAGTCAAGAATTTAGTTGTTCTTTTCCTATACCTATGAGTATAGATATGGGTCACATATCTGTCAAATTATTAGTGATAACTGAAAAATAATAATTGGAAACCAAGAGTTAGTGAAAATAATAGGGGATAAGCACAGGTTCACTTATAAGAAAGCCCAAAACTTGAAGCAGATTTTAGAAAATTTGTCTAATTTAGTATACCCTTTAGAGAAGGCTTTAAAATTAGCTACATTCCCTTATCACAAGTGCTCTTATTGTACGTTTACTATGATAGTAAGCAGTTTTTATTTCAAACACAACAATTATATGTTCACTGCCAAAGAAAGGTTTACATGTCAGAGTGAAGACTTAGTTTATCTTGCAGTATGTTCAGGTTGTAACTATTTCTATATAGGTAAAACTATACAGAAGTTAGCAGACAGAATTAGGGAACACATTTTAGCTACAAAAAAGGATTATATAAATGCATTAGTTAGGCATTCACAATCATGTACACATTTTAGAAAATTTCAGTTTATGGTTACTGAAAAAGCAAATAAAAAGAAATTTGCAGAGTCAATGAGAAACTGAGAGTCTGCCAGCCCAGCTAGATAGAATTTTGTAAATAATTCTATGTCATTGTAAACATTAATATGGTCCACAGGCTTGTGTTACATATGTAAGAAAACTGTGTTATGTGCTAAGCTTCAAGATTGTAACCACAGTGCGACCTGTTGGAAGAAATCAGAAATGTGTATAAACTCTATGCCTATGTAATGTATGTTTTCATGGTACAAACTGGGAGATACAGAGTTAACTTGCAAACTCTAAGAAAATAAGCTGATAAGTAAAGAATTTTATGACTGTGTGTGATCTCAAGCTAAGAGACAGGATGTCTAGGCTAGGAGTTTATTTCTATTTCTTAAGACGGAGATAATTACAAGGTTTCACACGTTTCTTTATTGCTCTGCGACTTCCTGGCAGTTGCAGATCACAAAGAAATGTTAAATTTTAAGTTCTGTTAGCTTGGGAACCTAATCAGAGGTGACAAGAATGATGTAATCTGAGATGAGTCAGCAGTAATGTGCATTATCAATTTAAGAACCATCTCAGAGAGAAAGAGGTGCATTTTGTATTTGTTTCTGAACCGGGACACATAATCTCACCAGCACTTTGCTTTGCTCTGTAAGTACGACTTAGATCTTAGTATTTCTCTTAGAGATAGATAGGAATACAATCATATTACTGTACATGTTTTCTATATTTATGTGAGACTGTCCTACAATGTTACTTTAAAGTATTTTCTGTAATTTCTGAACTCTCAATTGTCACTGTCTTGAGTTAATAAGTATTGTCTTGTGCTTTTATTATTTATTATTAAATATTTTTAAACCTTTCAACTGTAGCCATTTTGTGTAGAGATAATTTAAGCTCTTATATTACTTGCATGTATTTGGTGACCACTCCTAAATAGCCTTCAAGTCTTAGTCACACTTACCAATTGGATAATAATAACATTGCAGAGTAGAACTGGTAAGGGTCTTTATAGTAGCTGATAGTAGTGGTTGGTGGCAGTCGGTACTACCTTATAGTCTGAGCAGATGGGGGCATAGCAAGTGAATCTGTGCCAGCCTTCCCCAGGAGTGTGCGTGTGTTTGTATATAGATAAAATATCAAAGTGTGTGTGTCAGCTACTTGGGCAGGGACAAGAAGCAGTGGTTGGACAGAGAGGGTGCTGGTGGTTTTGGCTTGACCACTCGGCTGAGATCTGAACCCTACAGCTGTGCCAGTGGGGAGTCTTATTGGGGATCTGGAGAGAAAGGGAGAAACCAGCCCCAGACTGACTGATCTCTGTGTGCTCTTAAGGGAAATTGTACTTTACTGTGTGTGTACTTATCCTCCAAATGCGCACATCCCTTACTGGTGTTAGTGGTGTGGATTGAGGCTCCTTTATTACTGGGCCAGTGCATGGGCATCACACAGTCTTTTAATTCCTATTTAGAATTTTTAGACAAAGTGGCAGGTGTTCTTGAGAGCAGATTTTATACCTGGAATAAATGAGAAAATATCTGTAAAAAGTTATTTGAGGTATACGAATATTTAATTATAATAAGCATACAGTTTAGTATTGATCATAAAAGTTTCATAATGTAATATTAAGTATTGGTGTACTTTCACATATACTTTATATTGTATAATGTCAAGGAGGAAGACACTGTTTTTGTTTAAGAAGAGACTTCACATTAATGGAATTGTTTTTTTTTTTTTATTGGTTAAATCAAACGACTTCACTTAACGTTATTCATTTAAATGGGATGTGTGGTTTATGTGAGTTATTCTGAAGGAGTTCTAGCTATTAAAGGAATGAAAGTGGTACATTACTTTGGTTTTTGTGACTTAAGTTTATATCATTTGGTTTTAAATGTTTTAAAATGTCAACTTGTTAAACTTCCAAAACCTTTTTTTCACCATCACACCTCCAACATTTGCTGTCTAACTGAATAAAAATTCTTTGCATAGGTATTTTATACCCCAAGCAGGCTTCAAACACTTACAAGCAAAAATCCTAAATCTTTGGGACTTTATTTTCATTTTTATTTGGGAACCATGTATATTTGCTTCCATCGTACTATTGTAAATTGCTTTTCTGGTCTCTTTTCCCAATCTTTTCTTACTTCTTCTGACTGATTCTTATAGTAATCATGCAATATTGTATATGCCAGAATTATCCAATTTTAACCACAGCTTCTGTTGTAGATTCAAGTAAAAAAACTACCACAGCAGATCTTTCATTTAGGACTCCCCTACCTTTCTCTTTGCCTATGCTCTTATCAATCCCTGATAAGGAAGGCAGTCTCTAACCTGCAGTCCAAACTTCTTCTTGGCCACATCCCACTCTATTACCGTTTGCTCTCTAGTTACTTGCTCCCAATACCTTGGTTCCTTTGCTAGCTTTCTCCAATAAATTCCAGCCCCCTCTTGATTTTTTCTGAACCCCTTGTTGCAATCATCCCTATTGGCAAAATCTTTCTCCTTTCATGTGTTGGTTTAGTTGTTAGAATGCTTTCTGCAACTTGAATATAATATTCAGCATAGTGGTGATTAGCCTTTTTAGGAATCTGCATTCAAAATCTCACTCTCATTACTTCTTGAACTCCCCCACCCGATTTCACTGTCATGCCTTTCCACTTTAATTCAAAGTGGAAAGGCATGACAGTGAAATTGGGTGGGGGAGTTCAAGAAGTAATGAGAGTGAGATTTTGAATGCAGATTCCTAAAGAGGCTAATCACCACTATGCTGAATATTATATAACCTTTTACTTGTATATGAGTATATATGAGAGCTAACTATGTAGCTCTAAAATATCCCTTCAGACCAAACCAGGTAATCTTAAACTGCCTTGTTCTATTGGAAGGATCCACTATCCCACTTAACTCTTGCTCCTTTTCCTTCCCAGATAAATTCATGTAACTCTTTACTAACTATTGTACACAACTTTTCCTCTGGTTGATAAGAATATGCTTGAACTGGATATAAAACGAAAAAGAGAGTAAAAGCATGTTCATTGCTTGCATCTTACTATACATATCTATAAACAAGAGTTTCAAGATTCTCATTGTTTGTCTTACCTTTTGTTTAGTCAGTTCCCATATATCCTTAGCTACCTTAACAAAAGCTTTTTTTAAAACGTACTCCTAAATACTTCATCTTTTCATGACCCCATAAATTTGGGTATTGATGAACCAATTAGTATGAGACTACAAAATTTATGGCTGTAGCTTTTGTTTTATCTTCATTAATTTTATATCCTGAAAAGACTCAAAATTGTCTCAAAGTGTTCCACAACACCGAGATGTCCTATTCTGGATTTATCAAGTACAAAGTAACATCATGTGTACATAAATCCAGCTTTTCTTGATTACCATTCCAATCATATCCTTGAATTTTTTAATTATTTTTTTTGCCAGTGGCTATAAACATAAAGCAAATAAAGTGGAAAAAGGATGTCCATGCCTGGTTACTCTATTCAAATACAACTTATCAGAGAGAAGCCTTCCACTTTAATTCTTGCCTCTGATCCTTCACATATCCTCCTAATTAAACACATTATCCACTGCCATATTCTTGAAATCCCATCTTACTTTGTTGAATGTTTACTCTTCAAGACCCACCAGCAACAGTGGTATTTTCTTACATTCTGCTTCTGTCTGGATCATCATTCTCCTGTTACTGTTGTTAAACATTTGCCTCACCTCCGCAAAGCCACACTGATCCTTATCTATCTATTTGAGTAACACCTTTGCCATTCATTTAGTAATCATAGATTAAAACTGAAATGTGTCTATATGAGGCTTGGATCAATAGGTCTTTATCCCCTTTGGCTAATATAACCACCAATTTCATCCAAAATGCTGGTGATTCTTCTCCTTATAAAATATCCAATGTGCAAATTTCCAAAGGAATATCATCTGTTACTGGGAGACTTCCCTGCAGAATAATTATACACTATCATTTGTTATCTCTTCTCCTTTTATCTTCATTGTAAGTTGTTGCACCTTCTCTTACTCTTATCTTGGCATAAGTAAATCCTCCATAAATGTTTCTATTGGTGTTCTTTAATGGTTTCCATATCCTTCTGCTTTATATTTTTTTTTATAAAATTTCCAAAATATCTCTTAACACCTCTACAGGATCTCTGTATATTTTTCTTATCATACAATCCCTATGTCTGGCAACAATCCTTTCTACATCCTTTCACCTAAGTTCTTGTTCTAAAAGTTTTTATGTATTGAAATTCTTATAAAAAATAGTTGCTTAACAACAATCTTTCTGAGAGCATGCATATTATTAAACTACTCCCTTATTTTTATCACTCTGTAGTCATTCTTCTTCTTGTTCTGTTAGATTCTCCTTATTAACATTTGTCAGCCCCTCTAAACAATTCCTATTATTTCCTAATCATATCTCTTTCTCCTTTATTTCTACCCTAATTTAAACTCCATTTTAATTTTATCCAATTTTTAAACACCTTTATTGAATTACCACTTGTGAAACAGGCAAACTTATATTTATATAAAAGTAATCAAACCATACTAACAAGTTCACATTTATAAACATGACAGCTTATATATATATATATATATATATATATATATATATATATATATATATATATATATATATATATATATATATATATATATAAATATATATATTGTTCTATACAATACAATCAATCCAACATTACATAAATGTTTCAGTTCCTACCTTCTCTTAAACCTCATTCCTCCTCCAAAACATTCTTCTACATGTACTGTTCCACCCATTTCCATTTGGTCTATGTGATTTACTCCTACCCTCTTCTAAAGATCCCGATTCTTGTTCTTTCATTTCTGTTACAAAATTCACTACTTGAAGAATGGTTGGTTTAAACTTTGATTTCCATTTTCTAGTAACTGCTTTTTTGGCAGCCACCAGAATTAAAATTAAAAAGAACATATTATATCTAGGCAATTCAGACCTTGTATCCTAGCTCAAAAATAATTTCCTTAATTAAACTCATTTTCTCGTCCAGTATTCCAGAGTACTCTGTAGAGAAATTTTAAAGTCCGTTAACTCATTACCCTCTGAAAACAGGCTTCCAGGTACCTCTTTCTTCCCTTTTACACCTCCAATATTTGCCATCTACATGAGGAAATATTCTTTGGAGGCTGCTTGGGGTATAAAAGTACCTATGCAAAGTTTGCAAACACTTCCAAGAAAAAAACTTAAATCTTCTAGGCTTTATAGCATATATGGGTGCCATACATATCCTCTCCCATTGTTTCTTTGTGAATTGCTTATTTAATCAATCTTCCCAATCTTTTCTGACCTCCTCTGATTGATTCCTATAGTTATGCAATATTTTATACACCCTATTAATTACCCCTTTTTTAACAGCAGCTTCTCTTCCAGATTTGAACAAAAGTGCAACTAGTGCAGTTCTTTCATTGAGGATTCACTTATACCTTTCTCTGTGCCTGTACTCTGATATCGATCCCTGACAGCAGAAGGAATCTCCAGCCTGCAAACCAAATGTCTTCTTGGCCTCCTCCCATTCTATTACCTTTCCCCTCTCTAATTACATGTTCCCAATACCTTGGTTCCTTTTCCACCTTCTTCCAGTAAATTCCATCCCCCTCTTGCCTATTTTCTGTACTTCTAATTGCAGTCTTTCCTATCATCAGAATCTTTCTCCATTCATGTGTTGGCTTAGTTCTTACTATACTTTCTGCTACTTTATGAATATGATATTCTGTATGACTGTTATTCTCTTTAAAGATCAGAGCCCAAATTCCCATCCTTTCCTTATTTATTGAACTACATCCTGCTCCATTACCATTCTTTTCCACTTTTAATTGTAGCTTTATTCCTGTGTTTTGTGTAATCTCTCCTTCCCTCCCCTCCCCTCTATCATTGCTAAATACTGTTGTATAAGCTATGTAATCTTCCCACCCATTGTTTTCCATAGATCCATGATATTGAGTGCTCTTGAGTAAACCACTTTTACTACATATTGTCTCCTGCTCATTTTCCAGCAGCTTGGCAAAGCTTGGAGTCCTAGCTTGCATTCAAGAAGTGTTTTAATTGTATGCAGTGGCATTCAGGCAGCATTCAAGAAGTGTTTTAACTTGTATGCAGTGGTATTCAAGCAAAGTTAAGTTCCTTTGATTACTTACACGAGTGATCACTACTGTCTCCTGCTTGTATCTGTGCATTTCACTGATATTTTTTTTTTTGCAAGCAAAAAAAAAATCTCTTCCTCACACTGTTACTGCTGTAAGATTGTCTTGAAATTGCCTTCATCAAGGGATTTCCAACTTGTTTGTGGTGGCATTGCACTTGTGGGTCTCTTCTACTGTGTTTTTACATTAAGAGGACTGGGTTTATTCATCTTGTGGCAGGAGGTGTTTGCCTGTTCTATGTGAGTTGGTAAATACACAAAAGAAATAATTGTGTAGTCATTTTTATAAGCCAGAGGGCTCTTTAGACAGTTTTCTGTCCCCCCCCCCCATGCTGTTATAAATATTGTGCATTTGTGTAGGGTTAGCAGTGCCGTGTAAATAATCAAACACCTAGAAATAATAATTCACCAAACTGTATCCTGAAAAGCAGTAATATGGTGCAAATACGTTGTGCGCCAACGAACTTCAAGCAACCAGTTGGGAGTCAAGTAGCAATACCTACAGATTTAGTTGAATTTAGTATTGTGTAAAGATTACAGTTAGTAGAATTTAGCACTGCTTAGCAAAATCTACTCTGATAAAGCACCCTTAATAGCCTTCTAACCCCAATACACCACCCCCTTGTACTCACAAATCAACGGAATAGACAGTACGAATATGCAGTTTTCTAACTTCCCTACAGCCAGCTTGGTTGATATGGACATCTTGATAAAATGTAGCAACTGTCTCATGTCTACTGACAACCACTTAATTTTTAAAGAAGCAGACACACTATGCAAGAAGTGTACTTACACAATGATACTAGAGGCTAAACTCTCACAGGCACGTGCACATCAGGTTATCGGAACCACGCACACAACACTCAATTCACATAATACACAATACACACATACTACTTTTAAGTGCCTAAGCATATGTCAATCTTCCTAAACAACAAAGATCGCCTATACCACCTGTTGTCAAAACTATGCCTCAGCAAGCCCAAAGGTACTCAGAAAAAACATTTTAACACCACACATGCTGTTACTCTCAGTAGAGCCCCAAATACTAAGCTCTTAAGGGAAACAAACGCACTTTCCTGGACTCTCGTCATAGGGGACTCCATTTTAAGATTTACTGATGCCCCTCTGATGAGGCTGAACAAAGGGAAGATAACTGTTAGCTGCTTATCTGAAGCCAGAATCTGACAAATCATGCATGCACTCAAGTCATTACACCACAGGTACCGGTATGATTCCATCATAGCCCTTGTATGTGCAAATGACCGGAGAAGTACCATCCTGAACTATATGAAAACAGACATTTCATACTGTGTCTCTCAGGCTGGCATGAGCCTAGCATTGAACAGCATATTACCATCACCAAGGATGATGGCACAATATGAGTAAAAAATGATTAATTTCAACAACTGGCTGTCTTTCTTGTGTAAGTCTAAGATGATCTAATATTTGTCAGTTTGGGAGGACATGATTAACAGACTATTCTGCTTTGCAGTGATAGTCTGCACCTCTCCCCTCTAGGCATTCAAATATTGGCTAAAACTTCATCCACCTCCCAAAGTGCCTTTTTTAGGCATTGCCAAATTGACAAACCTACCGACATAGCATAATCAACTCAACTGAACATCAAGGTGTGACTGCTCAATGTCAGGAGCCTAAATAAAAAATATATTTCCTCCTCACACTTGAGAAAGAATATATATACATCTGTGTGGTTACCAAGACATGGTATAAAGAGGCAAAGAGTACCCCAGCAGTGAGAGGTTTCATTGCCTTCCACACTTTAAACCAGCAGTTGCACATGAAAGAGCTAAAGGAGGAGGTGTCTCAATATAGATCAATAACAAATATATATCTAAGCTGGTCAAAAAGGATGATGCACTGGAGTCCCTCCATATGCAGATCACCACAGTCAAAATCCTGTACCATATCTTTGCCAGCTATAGGTCACCCTCCAAGTCCCAAGAAGCTCATAATGCATACGTATCAAATCTACAGGATAGAGATTCCTAGACTTCATAAACACAAACACCTTTGACCAAATAGTGAACACTCCCACAACAGGCTCCAACCATACTGGACATTGTGCTTAAAATAAGGGAGAATGCTGCACCCCCCCACCCAAAGTCTTTTCCTAGCTGGTAAGGTCTGAACGTAAAGCTGTCTCCTTCAAAATCAAAATCAACTCTGTCATCCCATTAAATTCAGTAACAGGAACAAACTAAGGCAAATTATCTTTTGTTAAGTGATGGACTGTCAAAATTCATTGCCCCTTCAAATCCACAGAACACAGAGGACTATGAAGAACTGCTTTCAGAAAGTTTATACAACCATGTCAATGGCTGCGTACAGAAAACTATACCTACCAGAAGCAAGCCCAGGACTAGTCCTAGAAACAAACCACCCTGGTGGCATCCCAAATTATACAGGCTATACAACAAAAGAAAAAAAAATAATGGCAAAGCTAAGGAAGTGTAATTCCCCAAAAAACAGAAACTCAATCAAAGTAAATAGACAACTAAGATGACTAATTAGGTCAATCAAAGCCAACTTTGAGGTTAAGATAGCCTCCTAGGTGAAAGATAACCATAAGGCCTTCTACATCTATGTCTGAAACCTCAAGGGCAGCACAAAGCAATGTGCTGAACTGGTGGTTAAGGAGTCACATTCACTGAGCCTGGCGAGATAGCAAACCTGTTAGTGAACAATTTTGTTCCAACCTTACCCCCCCACACTACTCCCAATGGACCCCTCAAAATATCCTCAAATATAACCCTTCCAGCTATAACTAGGGAGGAAGTACTGGCTGCACTCACTAAAACCAAGAATGTGACCTCAATGGTCCTCGATAACATCCCAGGATTCCTCCTGAATAGCCTAAAATATGACTTATCAGGAACGCCAGAATCACTATTTAACTACAGTCTTTAAACAGGTTTTGTGCCATGTTAATGGAGGACTGCAATGGTCATTTCCTTCGTAAGGACCTTCAACAGATCTTGGAAACTACAGACCCATTATTCTGACTAATCTCATTTGCAAAGCCATGGAAAGAATTATCATGGAAATTATCAACAAGGACATAGGGAGACCTCCAGACATTGGATCTATCCCAGTTTGGCTTTGTCAAAAAAAAGTCATGCTTACTGAATCTGGTGGACTTCTTTGAAAAGGTCACTAAAACAATGGAAAATGGTGCATACTGCCTACCTAGATCTGGCTAAAGCATTTGACACAATGCTCCATCTAGGCATCATCAACAAACTTAAAGAATAGGTACAACCACTTTATAACATGCTGGACAGCTAGCTGACTCATTGATAAAGCCTATAAGGTTAGAATCTGTGAGGTAACATCCACAAAGAGGCTGGTCAACAATGGAGTCCCCCAGGGCTCTGTGCTAGGCCCACTCCTCTTTGCCATCTACTTTTCAGATATCAAAGCCAATGTAACTGGCCTTTTGCTGACCAAGTTTGCAGATGATTCCAAACTGGTAGCAGTAACTGAATCCTCCCTAAGATAAGAACACCCATCAGGAAAGTTTAATACACAAACTCAATATCAAGAAATGCATTGCAGTATCTTTTGGGAAGTCTACCACCCTGGGTAACTATCAATAATAAAACACCCTTAAATGTTGATTCACTAGTCAGAGATCTGGAGACCAGCATGTGTCCCAGGTAGTAAGAAAATCCTTCTATGTTGCTCAACCAGACACATGCAGCAACTGGAATGTCCACAAAGGTTTCTTACAAAAAGAATACAGGGAGTACACAATGTCCTATGCTGATCATCTCAAAACTCCATCATTTTACTTGCTATCATACAGACTTCTGAAAGATGATCTTTGCTTGGCATACAGGGCATCCCTCGGCCCTCTTTTGATGAATGTTTTGCACATCCACAAAACGAACAGCATCATATTGTGACATAAATAGGACATGTTGGAGAGACATATCTTTCTCAGAGAATTCACATTCTCTGTAATTGGCTCCCGCATCCATGTGAAGCACAACTTGGAACACTGGATGGGTAATCAGAAATTCACTTCTTTTCTGGCTCCAATGTCTCTGATGGACAGAGGCAGTCAGTAAATCTTCACCTGTACAAATTAAATTTGCGGGTCATACTTGGGTTGCAGCGCTAAGCTTATATGGGCCCTAGTGGTCGTTAGCCTTGTACACAACTATGAACCTATAAGAACCTTAACTGTGTAGCTCTAATATATCCCTTCAAATCAGGTAATCCCAAACTTCCTTGTCAATTGAAAGGATCAACTTATCCCATTTGATTATTGCCTTCTCTTTCCAGATAAAATCCTTCAACTCTTTATTAATTACTATCCACAACTTCTCCTCTGGTTGATAAAAATATGCTTGAGATGTGTATAAAATGAAAGGGACTAAACATTTTACTGCTTGTACTTTGTTATCCATATCCATAAGCCACGGCTTCCAGTTTCTCATTTTTTTGTATTATCTTTTGTTTAGTCTCTTCCAAGATATCCTTAGCTGCCATAACAGAATCTTTTTTAACACATATTCGTAAATACTTTATTTTATCATGCCCCTGTATATATGGGATTTGCTGAACCAATTCATGTGTAGGTACATGGTTTAAACAATAACCTTTATTTTACCTTCATTAATTTTATATCCCAGGAAAAACCCAGAACTGTCTCAGAATGTGCAACAACACTGATGTCCTTTTCTGGTTCCATCAAGTACAAAATAATATCACCTACAAATAAAGCCAACTTTTCCTGAATACCATACCAATTACATCTTTGAATTTCTGACTCCCCCTTTTTTTTTTTTTTTTTTGCAAATGGTTCTATACATAAGACAAACAAAAGGAAAAGTGGATACCCTGCCTGGTTCCTCTGTTCAGACACAGCTTATCAGAGAGAAACCCTCCCATTTTGATTTTTCCCTCGATCCCTTATATATCCCCCTAAGTATTGTAGCAAGAAATATACATGTTTCCACTACCCTACTCATAAAATCCCAGTTTGCTCTGTCAAATGCTTTCTCAGCATCAAGACTCACCAAATACAGTAGTATTTTTTTTACCTTCTGCTTCCCTCTGGATCATTACTGTTCGATAAATGTCAAATGTTTGCCACCCCTCCACAAAACTGCAATGATCTATATTTATCGATTTTGGCAAAACCTTTGCCAATCTTGAAGGCATTATAGACATAAATACTTTATAATCATGTTTTAACATTGAAATGGGCTTCTATGAAGCTGGATCAAGTGGCTCTTTACCCTCGTTGGGTATTAGAGTCTGCACAGCTTTTTTTTCTAGAATGTTGGTGCTTCCCCTCCTTTTAAAATACTGTTAAACAAAACCTATCACGTTCTTACTTCTAGCTTCCAAACTTCCACAGGTTTACCATCTGTTCCTGGAGACTTTCCTGCACATTGGTTATACATCACTATGTTTACCTCATCTTCTCATATTTTAACTGTTAATTGTTGAGCCTCATCTACCTCTAACCTTGGCATAGTTAAGTCTTCTTTAAATATTTCCATTTGAGCTATTTTCTGATTTCCTACCTCTTTGCTTTACTCAGATTTTCATAAGCTTTCTGAAATATTTCTAATACCTGTGCAGGATCTTTGGTTATTTTTCTGTTACAGTCTCCATTTATGTGAACCATTCCAATTCAATTCCAAGGTACTCCTGATTCTTCTAATCAAATCAGGTGCTTTTCCCTGTCTCTCAAGCATTTTCCTTTGGAACACTGGAAAAGGTTTCACTGGCAAAGTCTTTCCATATGCTTTATCATTGTTGGCAATAACCCTTTCTACAATCTGTTGCCTAAGTAATTGTGCCTAAAGTGTTTGTGCTCTGGAGTTATCAAACAACAGTTACTTAACAGCCTTTCCAAACTCATGCATATTATCCAGGTTGTGCTCTGGAGTTATCAAACAACAGTTACTTAACAACAGCCTTTCTAACCTCATGCATATTATCCAGGTACTCATTTATTTTCTCTTTAGCACTCTGCAAATGTGCCTCTTGTTCTGTGAGACTCCCCTTATTCTGTAATACATTAACTTTTTGTCAGACGCCTCGAAATAATTATTGTACTTCTTAATCATATCTTTTTTTTTTCTACCCTATTTTTGAACTCCACTGTAATTTTTTCCCACTTACTAGCTATGAATTCTGGAGTACCTTCTATCTTCCCTAATAAATCATGAATAATTTCCAGTACCAATTCCTTAAATTTGTCTCTTTTTAACAGCTAGGTGGGGAAGCACCAGTGTCTCTTCATTATTTCATTGCCCTGTATTTTCATCTTTTAACTACTGGCATATTTTAATGGATATGTGTCAAAGTTCTCAATTAAGTACACATGTTCCTGTGAAACATAATTTCTGTCTAGTCTAACCCAAGGCATCTTGGGGAATAATATATTAATTCTCTCAAGAGTCCCTACTACTGAATTCACGCTTTCCATACCAAATATTTCATAAATTCCTTCAGAAATCCACCCACTTTTGTTGTATTTTCCCTTCTAGGTCCCCTCCTTGCTGAAAGCTAGTTATCTCTTCTAAATTTTTAAGCTCCATAACAGCGATTTTATGTGGAACATATATTCCAGCTTAAACATTATCCTTTGCCAGCAATCTCTTACTAACACAGATTTGCCATACTTATATTTTTCCCCTCTTCTATCACTACTGGAGCTTCTCTAACAATTAATATAAGCAATCCTCTTTTCTTTTGTCCCTAATATTCTGCTGAATAGCCATCCTGAAATCCTTTCTTTATCAAACTCGCATGCTCATTTCTTTCCAAATGCGTTTCTTGTAGCATTTGTGCTATGCATTTGTTAATATAATTAAATATTCTTTCCTTTTGGCTACAGACACAAAACCATTTACATTCCAAGATAAGTGTCACCATTATGACAAGAAGCCATTATTCTCACTTGTTACATATGACAGCCTTTTTAAATGTCTATTTCCAGCTTTTGTGATGCAAGCAAGCATAATTTTTTAGCAGGTTAATCCTTTATACATTTTTTTTCTTATTAATATTGGAACTCAGTATACATTTACAAGACTTTTTGTTTTAATGAAAACCCTCAAACAAAAAAACAAACCCCCAAAACACCCCAGACCCTGTTAACTTCATACAAATATACAAAGCTATGTACATCTTCAAATAATGAAGTTTAATCATCCTAAAAGGTACAATTGTCCTAAGTAGACAGCTGCAAAGGCCTTAAGTAACCTAAAATTGAGGTTATCCATGCCAAGACATATGTTATTACCAGTGCTTCTAATTACACTAACTAGTGTCTGATTTTTTTAACTTTACTCCCTGCTCAGATGTGAAAACAACTTGGATGCTTTCAGAAAACATTAATTTTTAGGCTTGAAGAAACCAGTGTGCTCTGGATTTTTATTGACTATTATCAGCTTGTCTCCGTGGAAACATAAGAGAAAAAATGTGGTCCCCGACTGCAGGTTCTAAAATTAAGCTGAAACATTTATTGTTAAAGTAAAACTTTTCATTCTATACAGTGTTCTCTTATTTACTTGTTTCCACTTAATACTTATTACTTTAAGCCAAGAGTTTTAATACAAACATTCACCTATGCAAAAGTAAAAGAACATGTCAGCTCTACATATACTATTACTTGTGTACTTTTGCACCCCACCCCAACTTCAACAACTCAAAATTACAGCCTACTAACTTAAACATGCTTTTGTCTAGCTTTTTCTCTCTCTGCATTGTAATGCCTATATAGTCTAAAAAAAGAATGAGAAGAAAAAGGCATCTGTTTACTTTAGTATTTTAAAGTGTACAAGAACTAAAATGATTTACTATAAAACATGCAATTTATATTGTGAAAAGTTTCAAAGAAATACAATTAGGAACATAAATTGTTTTACTTACAGTTACCCCCCCCCCATGTGTCCTCCTAAACATTAATGATATGAAGTGCGGCAAATGCCACACAAGTTTAACAAAGTCAACAAATGTCTGCCTTTGCACTTTTACTTATGGAGTCATATTTCACAGATTTGATCAATGTTCTGGAGTCTCACATTTATTCACTAATTTCCTGTTGCTGGTCTTCTTCCTGTTCACCTCCATTCCAGCTCAATTCCAAGGTGCTCCTGATTCTTCTAGTCAACTCCTGCGCTTTTCTCTGTCTCTCGAGCATTTTCCTTTGGAAGAGTTGAAAAGGTTTCACTGGCAAAGTCTTTCCATATGTTTCATTATCAGAAAAACAAGAAGCAGAGTCCCCTTCTGCTTGATGGCTTACCTTTTGTTGGACAAACATTTGTATTTGCTCCTTAGTCTGTTTGGCATTAACAAATGACTTTGATCCTCCACGAGAAAGCAGTTTGAATCTCGCACCTACCTTTTGGCATTCTGTGACTGCTGGAAAAAATTACTCTCTCTTCTGTCTGGTGCACAGTGAATGATCATTTCCATAAATACTGTCTTCAACTTTTAATACTTTGCCCCTTTGCCATTTTTGGCAGGTTAATCCTTTATACAGTTTTTTCTTATCATCAACATTGGAATGTATGTCACGTTTTACAAAAAGCATAACAAAAAAACAGTCAAAACTGGTTTTACTGAGGTATACAACAAACAAAAGTCGGATGAATAACCAAATGCAAAAAAAACAGTAATGTATACCTTTAGGGTCACAAGATGTACTATTGCTAATTAATGCTTTAATCCTTTCCTTCTCAAAAAAGTCACAAAATCTTCTCTGTTATTAAGACCAGGTGGATAACATGCATTTAATCTTATTTGCCAAAAATATTCCAACCACAATAGTTCTTCAGCATTAAACATCTTCTCAAAACCTTTCACTTCATCTAAAACCACAAACTTAAAATCTATTTTACATTTAGTTATTTTGTAATGTATCCAAAGAGCATTTTCTCATCTCCCGCAGACACAGCATATTTGTGCTCATATATTCTTTTATACAGTTCTCTGGTGGTACGACCAACATAAAATGCACTCCATAACATACACAATATTAAATAAACCACAAATTTTAACTTACATATATACCTTCCTTTCACCTCAATGTTAAAACCATTTACACAAATTTCTTTAATATCATTTAATAAGAAATGACATAAATTGCAATTTAAACATTTAAATAGTACAGGATGAACACACTTCTTCTGCAGGGGTTTAAATTTTGATTGAACATTTTTTTAAAAATGTTTTCCCTTTTGTAAATTTCTGGGCAGCTTTTCAACATTTTCCAGTTGGTTGAAATAATGTTTTTAATAGCCAACTAAATTAAATTAGTGTTTCTAATTGCATTAACCAATATGAACAAGTCTTATCATTTGAGCCAAAAGCACTTACTGTTTAATGTGTTGTTTAAAGTAATAAATGTTTCATTACATTTTACAAAACTTTTTGTTTTAATGAAACCACTCAAAAAATATACACACACACACGCACACACACACACACACACACACACTCCAGAACATCTCATAACCTGTTAACTTTCTGCTGGTAGGTCTGCATCTTTATTTATGCAGGTCTTGGCTTGCCTTCTCATGGCTGGATTTGGAGCATACTCATGGTGTGCCCTTTCAATTAACAGTTCCTATCTTGAAATACCACTCCAGTTTCTTATTTGTACCTTTGTAAAATTAATGCAGTCTGTTGATTCTAGTTTACCTGGTACAGCAAGAAATCTCAGACTTTTGCTGTATGCTCTGTCCTTTAATTCTACCATTTTTTGAAACATCTATTCTTGAACAACCTCATGCTCAGCCAGACTTTTGTTCATTTCAGCCTCTGATTTTTGCAGTTTTATCAGCTCATCTGATATACGTTTAAAGCATCATCCATTTTTTCCAGTCTTTTCATAGGAGGTTACTAAGCTAGCAGTCCTAAAGCCTAGCCATGTTAATTCTCAAGTATCCCTATTTGATCCTTTTGGGTAGTTTGCAGAACGAATTTATGAACAGAGCGGGTCTTTGATCAACATCGGCTACCCCTGTCCATGAGGGACATGGGTGCCACCCCGGGGTGAATTTGCTGTCTTCCATTCAATTATCTAGGTTGTGTTTGAATAGGGTCAGTGGAGAACTTTGTTTTAAGTGAATAGGAAGTCTATTCCAGAGTATTGGCAGTCTCTGGGAGACATATCTGTATCTCCAGCATGTTTCTGTTATTTAAGTTGATATACTCCTTCAGTGTTTCATTTATTTTAATCAGCTCTGAGCAAATTTGACCTGTTTTTTTCCCTACAGATTACTGAAGTCATGTCTTGCATCAAAGCTGGAGACTGACTGGGAAGAATCCTGCAGCTGTTCATCAAAACCAGTCCAGTGTTTTCTCGTCACCTTTTCTAGTTAATTTTCTTTCCATCTCTCTTAGTTTCTTCTTTGCTGCCATCCAGGCATTGCAATTACTAGTCAATACCTGAATTTACTAAAAGTGGCAGAGTTCCTAGCCCTTGTCTTTAAGTTTCTTTTTTTTCACACTGGGAGAACTGAACTTAAGCTGTGTGCAACCAACCTGGAAAGTCACTCTCTAGCTATTCCTTCTGTAGAAATTTGTCTTCCCAAATAACTTGAATAACTTCCACTACCCATTCCTTAAATTTCCTTCTTTTTAACAAGTAGGTGAGAAAGCTCCAGTGTCTTATTTTTATTTCATTACCCTGCATTTCTATCTTAGTTATCAACTGTGCATGCTCTAAAATAGTTATTGGATGCGTGTTGAAGCTTTCCATTAAATGTGCAAGTTCTTGTTAAATATAATTTCTATCCAGTCTAGCCCAGTTATTGTACCTTGGGGAACAAAATGTAAATTCTGTCTGAGTTCCTACTACTGAATTCACATCTTCCATACCAAATATTTTCATACATTTCTTCAGAAATCTACCCTCTTTTATTATATTTTCCTTTCCAGGTCCCCCTAACACATACAGCTTCACTACTGCAAATCAATTTCCAGTCTCCACCTACAAGTAATATTCCCTGCTGTAAGCTGATTATTTCTCCCCAAATTTTAAGTTCATTAACAGTATTTTGGTAGAATATAAATGCATGCCAGTGTAATATTCCCCCTTGCTAATAGACCATTACTACCATAAATCAACCAATATTGTTTTTTTGTACCTCTGCTATCACTACTGGAGCCCCTCAATCATTTTATTACTCACCTTTACCATTGTCCCTGATACTCTGCTGGATATCCATCCTGAAATCCTGTCTGTGTAAAATTCACAGGTTCATATCTTTCCAAATGTGTTTCCTGCAGCATTGCTACTTAATCTGCACTTCTTAATATAATTCAGTGCTTTTTCCTATTTGTCTACATCTGTAAGGCTACTTATAGTCCAAGATACCATGGACAGAGTGGCCATTATGATAAAAAGCTACTGTTCCAATTTATTATATAAGATATTTTTTAAATGTTTACTTCCAACTTTTTATTTACAAGCATACATGAATGTATGTCAAGCTGATCTTTTACACAGTTCTTTGTTCTTATTTCCATTTGAACCTATGTCACATTTCTCAAGACTTTTTGCTTTAAAGAGAATCCTCACACAAAAACCGAATGCACTAGTGAAAACTTCAAACGCAGAAACTAATCTTGTATTTTAGAGTACAACAGTTGTCAAAAAAATTATACAACAGAATTGTTTTAGGAACTTGGGTCAAAGAACTGAGATATACCAAGGTGCATTCCTAAGAAAATTGTTCTTTCCATACTCAAGACTGTCCTTTTAGATAACATGAAAGTGTCACATCCAAAGACATATTCATACAAAAGTCAAGGAGCAAATCGTGTTTATTAGTGTCAGAAGCCATAAAGTAGTGATATAAATTCCTCCATATTTATTTTAGGTCTGCTTCCAGCAATGACACGTTGCCCATTTCACATAATTTATAAGCACTATGACTAATTAAATGGACCATTACTCTTACCTGGACCACAATGTCAAAACGCACAGCTAATCATTTGAAGCAGCTTTAACTCGTCTGTGTTAGTAACATTTGAGTGTGAGGCTTTTATACTTCATACATATTTCTCATTACTTAGTTTGCATCAGCAGGTTTTAAGACTTTGTGAAATAATCTTTATGGTGTAGACATCAAATGCCAGCTGAGATTCTAGTCTCCCAGTTTGTTAACATAAGTGGGAGTTTGTGCTATGGTACACACAGTCTTCCTGCAGCTGATCAAGTAAATGGCCTAATTCAAATCAAACAAGGGCAGAGGGAAAGGGGACAATTACATTGTTAATGTTGGTACCATTAGCATATGAGGAATACACTAAGGCTGTTTAATAATTAACAAATTTATGGACCTGATACAAGATAAAAGTTCATGAAAAAACACAGATAGAGTTCTTCAGTATCACTGATAAGGGGGATGCTTTTTTTTAGTTGTAAACATTATACATTCTAAAGCATGCAGACACAACTGTAGCTGCAAACATTATACATCATTTTTAACATATCCAGTCAATGTTAGTCAACCATCACATAGCTCATTCAAATCCTGCCTTATTTTAATCCTCGTTCCTCCTCTGCATGTATTGATCCCACATTTCCCATTTTTTCTTATGCAATTTGCTCCTACCCTCTTCTAAAGACCCCAGTTCCAGTTGTTGTATCTCTGTTACCATTTTTGCTACTTCTAGTAATGTTGGTTTAGACTTTGATTTCCATTTTCTAGTAATTCCTTTTTTGGCAGCCATCAAGGCCTTACTATGTCTAGGTAAATCCAATTCTATATCACAGCTCAAAAAAATCAATTCTCTAGTTACTCGATTTGCTCACCCATCATCTCTGGCACAGAAGTCTGCAGGGAATCTTTAAAGTCTGCCAACTCACTATACTCCCAGAAAACATGTTCCCAGTTACCTCTTTCTTCCCCATCACACCTCCAATATTTGCAATCTACCTGAGGAAAAATTCTTTGAAGTCTGCTTCGGGTATAAAAATACCTATGTAAATACTTCCAGGCAAAGCTCCTAAATCTTCGATATTTAGTTGCATATTTGGGAGATATACATATATACCCCATTGTTTCTTTGTGAATTGCTTATCTAATCTCTCTTCTCAATCCTTCCTAACCCCCTCTGATTGATTCTTATAGTTATCATGCAATATTTTATATGCTGTACTAATTATTCCTTTATTAATGGCAACTTCTGTTCTAGATTCTACTGAAATTCTACCAGTGCTTGTCTTTCAATTAGGACCCACTTATTTCTTTCTCTTTGCCTATACTCTGATATATGGAAGGCAATCTCTAGCCTGCAGTCCAAACAAGTTCTTGGCATCTTCCCATTCTATTACCTTTCCCTCTCCAGTTATTTGCTCCAAATACCTTGGCTCCTTTGCTAGTTTTCTCCAATATATTCCCACCCCCTCTTGCCTTATCAGCAGAATCTCCTTTCTCTATTCCCATGTTGGCTTAGTTCTTAGAAGACCATCTGCTATTTTATGAATAATATTCAGTATGATTATTGTTATTCTTAAAGGTCTGCACCCAAAATCCCATTTGCTTCCTGTTACTTGAGCTTCCCCCATTTCATCATCACCATCTCCTTCTACTTTGAATTATAGTTTTCTGCGTGTGCTATATATAGGAGCCTTACTGGTGTTGCTCTGAAATACCCCTTCAACTCGGGTAATCCCAGTCTACTCTGTTCTACTGGAAGAATAAGCTTATCCCACTTGAATCTTGCTATCTTCTCCTCCCAGATAAAGTCCTTCAGCGCTTTATTAATTGCTATCCAAAACTTCCCTGGTTGATAAAAATATGCCTGGCCAGTGTATAAGACTAAAGGGACTAAAAACATTTAAAATGCTTGCATCTTACTATCGATATCCATATAAAAGAGCTTCCATTTCCTCAGTTTTTCTCTTACTATATGACCATTGCTGCCACATCGGTATCACTTTTAATCCATACTCCTAAATACTTCTTTTTATCATGTCTGCATAAATATGGATACTGCTGAATCAATTAGTATGTGGGTAAATAATTTAACACCATTGTTTTTGTTTTAGCTTCCTTAATTTTGTATACTGAAAAGGTTTGAAGCTCCCTCTATATGTTCCATAACACTGTAATGTCCCTTTCTGGTTTTGTCAGGTATAAAATAATGTAATCTGCAAATAGAGCCAGCTCTTTTTGACCACCATACCAATTATATCCTTATTTTCTTTACCAATAGTTCAAAATATAATGCATATAACAAAGGGGAGAGAGGACACCCCTGCCTGGTTCCTCTGCTCAAGCAGAGATTATCAGAGATGACCCCACCCACTTTAATTTTCACCTCCTATCCTTCATATATCCTCCTAATCAACCTTATAATTTTACAGGGAATGCAAATGCTTCCATTGCTCTGCTCATAAAATCCCAGCTTACTCTGTCAAATACTTTCTCTGCATAAAGACCCATCAGCAACAGTGTTTTTTCTTACATTCTGCTTCCCTCTGGATCATCATTATGTTTATGTTGTCAAATGTTTGCCTACCCCTACAAAACCACACTGATCCATGTCTATCAATTTTGGCATCACTTTTGCCATTCTTTTATCCCTTATAGAAATGAACACTTTATAATCATGATTTAGTGCTGAAATGGGCCTGTATGAAGCTGGAGCTGATGGATCTTTATCATTTATTAGGTATTACAGCTACCACTGCTTTCTTCCAGGATGGTGGTACTTCTTCTTCTCTTAAAATACTGTTAAACAAAACCTTTCAGATCTTTATCAGTTTTTTCCTCCTACCTTCCAAACTTCCACAGGAATACCATTTATTCCTGGGGACTTTCCTGTAGATTGATTATACCTCACCATTTTTATCTTATCTCCTCCTATCCTGTTAGTAATTGGGCCACATCTACCTCTAATATTGGCATATTTAATTCTTCCATAAACATTTCCATTTGTATCTTTTCTTGATTTTCACATTTCTCGGCTTTATAGGGACTCTCATATAATTTTCTACATATTTATAATACCTCTACAGGATCTCTTATCTTCCTTGTTATAGGCTCCCTAAGTTAGGCAACAGCCCTTTCAACTTTCTGTTGCCTGAGTCGTCGTGCTAAAAGTTTTTGTGCTCTAGTGTTATCAAAAAAGAGTTGCTTAACAGCAATCTTTGTAAGCTCATGTATATTATCAAGGTAATCCTGTACTTTCTGCCTAGCATTCTGCAGTTGATCCTCTTCTTGTTCTGTGAGATTCTCCGTTTGTGCAACGTTTGTCAGTCCCTCTGAATAATTTTTGTTACTTCTTAACCATAGTTCCCCTTCTTTTATTTCCACCCAATTTTTAAACTCCACCTTAATTTTATCCCACTCCCTAGTTATGTTTTCAGAAGAAATTTCTGTCCTCTTTAACAGCTCCTGAATAATTTCCACTACCATTCCTTAAATTCCTCTCTTTGCAACAGATAGGTGGGAAATTGTCAAAGTCTCATTTTTATCACCCTGTGCTTTTATTTTAGTTACTACTGGTGCATGATCTAAAATAGTTTTTGGATAAGTATCAAGACCTACAATTAAGTGCACATGTTCCTGTGAAATGTAAATTCTGTTTAGCCTAGCCCATTTTTTATATCTTGGGGAATAATATGTAAATTCACTCAAAACTCCTATTACTGAATTCACATCTTCCATACCAAATATTTTCATAATTCTTTTTAAAAAATATACCCTCCTTTGTTATATTTTCTATTCTAGGCCCCCCAGACACATCTTCGCTGCTGCAAATCAAATTCCAGTCATCACCTATAAGTAATATTCCTTGCTGAAAACTGATTATTTCATCCAGAATTTTCTTAAGCTTCATTGTAGCAGTTTTAGGTGGAACGTAAATACATGCCAGTGTAATCCTCCTCCCTTGCCAGTAGCTCCTTAGCACTACAAATCTGCCATTATCTTTTTTTATCTTCTTCTATTACTATTGGAACTCCTCTTACAATTAATATAAGTACTCCTCTTTTCCTTTGTCCCAGGCATTCTGCTGAGTAACCCTCCTGAAAAACATTTTTTATCAAATTCACATGTTCAGTTCTTTCTAAGTGTATCTCATGTAACACAAATATTTGCACTCTACGTTTTTAACATAGTTCACTACTCTTTCTTGTTTGTATTTATCTGTGAGACCATTTACATTTAAAGGCATTAAAGAAAGCATCACTGTATTAAAAAGTTATTATCCCACCTTTTATGTATACCACCTTTTTTGTTAAATGCCTTGTTCCAGCTTTTGTGTTACATGCATACATACACTGCTCGGCTGGTTGAACTTTTATACATTTGTTTCTTGTCTTATCTACTTGAGCCTATGTCAAATCTTATAAAACTTATTTACTGAAATCCCTCAAAAAACACCCCAATACTCCCTAAAACTTATTAACTTAATACTAACATACAAAACTATGTACACCTTCAAATATTGAAGTTTTACCCTCCTAATAGGAACAAAAGTCCCAAACTGACAGCCACACTCACAAACTTGAGTTAACCTAATAGAAAGGTTATCCATGGCCTGTGCTAAGTCATGATTGATTGTACCTTATCCTTATAGCTGTCCAAGCTGACAAAAACCCATGAAAGTTTTCAGAGAACATTAACTACCTTGGGAAAGCCACTGAATATTTCCAGAGAACATTATCTACCTTGGAAAACCCCTGAATGATTTCAGAGAGCATTTATTTTATTTTTTATTTATTACATTTGTTTAATAAAATTGTTATAAATAAATAAAAAAAATCTACCTTGGAAAACCCCTGAATGATTTCAGAGAACATTACCTCCTAGCCAATTTTTCTTTTTTCTTCAGCCAATTACTCTCCACCAGACTGTAGCCAGTTTCTTTTATCAGACTGTCTCCACGGAGACATGAGAACCAGGCAGCCAGTTTCTCTTTATCAGACTGTTTCCATGGAAACATGAAAACCAGCTGCAGAATTGTTACTGAGCATACAGTGTATTTGCTAGAAAAAAAGCCTCATAATATTCAATGTTCTTATTCATTTACTTGGTCTTTCTTAAAACGTGTTACTAAATCAATCCAAGTCTTTAATCCATTCATTCTCCCATGCAAGAGTGAGAAAAAGTACATTTTTTCTTTTATCATGCTTTTTAGCCAGGCTTTTGTTTTACATTGTAGTGCCTACATTTCTTAAAACTGAAGAAGAAGAAAAAGAAAAAAAGCGAGAAAGAAAAGAACAGCAGCACCTGTTTATAATCCCCATTACACTTACAAATAACTGAAAAAAATTTACTTTATAGCATGTAAACAAAACCACATACCACAAAATTGGTACTATTTAAGGAAAAAAATATTTACTTACATTTAACTTTCTCCCTCATCCCTCCCCAAAGCACTTTTCCAAAAATTAATGACACGAAGTAGGGCATATCCTTGAGTTCCCCACAACAACATATTCTGAAAAAGTTCAATATTTCCAGACTTTCTTGTTCTGTCATATTTCACAAATATAATTACTGCATTGTAATTCTATATTGTCACTTGTTTTATTACTGCTCATCTCCGAAATATTGTCTCTCCTTCATTTCCAACATACTCTTGATTCTTCTAGTCAACTCTTGTGCTCCCTACCTTCTCTCCATTTTCCACTGAAAATTTTGAAAAGGTTTCACAGATACAGTACCCCTGTGGTCTTTATTACCAGAAGAAAACCAGAATCTCCTTCAGTTTCACAGCTTATTTTTTTGTTGGACAAACTTCTGCATTTCTTCCTTAGCATGTACTTCATCAAAAATTACTTTGTCCCCTAGGGAAGAATACCTTGAAGACAGCTGGGTACAGCAGTTTGAATCTCACACCTGCATCTCGACATTCTCTGAGTAGTAGAATAAAGTTGCTCCTCTTCTATCTGGTGTGCAATGAGTAATAATTCACCACAAACACTCTGCTGTCTCACACTTTTAGTACTTTGTCCCTCTGCCACAGTTTTGTCAGAATCAACTCCTCCTGCTGGTAGGACTGCATCTTTACTATTAAAGGCTTAGGTTGCTTTCTTATAGCCAAGTTTGGAGCATACACACAATGTGCCCTTTCAACTAAACTCCTGCTGTGGAATACCAGTCCAGTTGCTTATTTGTGCTTTCATAAAATGAATGCAGTATGTTCCTTCCAGCTTCTCGGGTATAGCTGAAAATCTCAGCGTTTTCCCTATGTGCTCTGTCTTCTAATTCTATTATTTTTTTGAGACACCTCTTCCTGAGCAGTCTTATTTAGCGAGCCTTTTCTTCATTTCCATCTCTGATTTTTGCAGCTTTATCATCTCATCTGAATATCTGTTTAAAGCTTCTTCCAGTTTTCCAGCCTTTTGTTGTTTGTGTTGATATACTCCATCAGTGTTCTGTTTATTTTAACCAGGTCTGTATGCAGTTGCCTTATATCTTCCTGTAGGTTATTGGAAGTCATGTCTGAAGGTTGCACTGCTTTTTGCTGAACAGCTGCAGAACTTTCCCCAGTCAGTGTTTCTTCTCACTTTTTGTAGCTGATTTTTTCCAGGTCTTCTGTATTTCCTTACTCCTGGCATCCAAGCAGTGCAGTTACTAGCACGTTACTGAAATTTACCCATAAATACAAGCCTACTGGCCTTATCTGCTGAGTTTCTGTTTTCACACTGGAAGAGCTAGAAATAAGCTGTTACTCAATGTACAACCATCTTGGAAGTCTGAGTTTTGCAGTTTTATCATCTCACCTGTGTATCTGTTTAAAACTTCTTCCATTTTTTCCAGCCTTTTATTGTTTGAGATGACATACTCCATCAATCAGTGTTTCCTTTATTTTAGATCTGTATGCAATTGCTTTATACTTTCCTCAAGGTTACTGGAAGTCATGCCTGGAGCATGCACTTCTTTTTGATGAATAGCTACAGTACTTTTTCCAGTCAGTGTTTTTTCATCACATTTCCTCTGCTGATTTTTCTTCAGGTCCTCTGTATTTCTTTTTTCCTGGCATCCAGGCAGTGCACATACTAGTTAGTTACTGAAATTTACTCAGAAATCTAGGTCCACTGACTTTCTCTGCTAAGTTTGTCTTCACACTGGGAGAGCCCGAGTTAAGCTGTTACTCAATGGGCAGCCTTCTTGGAAGTCCGTTAAGGAGCATGCTTCCTAAATTTCCTGTAGGACTTTAAAAACAATTTAAAAATCATCCTGTTGGCTGTTTTTGTATACTATGTTGTCAACATTTCCTTAACAAAACATTGTCTGTCATCCATAAAGAGTTAGGCTGGATATCTTGAAGGTTCACGTGTGATGCCTCTTTAGGGCATGGCTTGCTAACACTCTGAAAAAGGGTGTCATATCTGTTGAGGTACTGTCAGACTTTACATACTTCACCACTCTCAAGTTAGCAATCATTTTTCTGAACATCACTGTCCAATCATCTGCATAAATGTGTTTTTGACAGCTGTGCTGTCAGTGTGAACATGAGTTTTCTGCCTATTCTCTTTGATAAGAAAGGAGAAAGAGATACTATGTTGGGTTTAACTTCCTTCAGTAAGTCCAAATTAATGTCCAAAATCCTCAAAAGTAATGTGTGCAGCAGAAGACTCCCTTATAGTATACATCACATTCTTATAGGGATAAAGTCTAGTAAAACCATAATAATAGATTCACTCAACAGGTTGTGAGCAACATGCAGGATATTTGTACTTCACCACAAAAGTGAATCCAATCCAGTAGAAAAACAAGGATTTATTCTTAAAATGCACACAAGTAGCTTAAAATTCGTGATCTGTATCCACGTATGGTACAAAAGCATGTAGAATAAAAGAACATGTTAGAGACATAAAAAATTTTAAACAAACTAGTCTCATAGCATTGCACTTTAATAAATTTCATAATGGTAATCCAGAGGGATTAGTTGTAACGGTTTTAGATAGTGTAAAAGGAAATATATATTTAAGTGAGCAACAAACTAAACATATATTAAGAAAGAAAGAGTTATGTTTAATTTTAAAATGTAATACCTTAAATCCTAGAGGGTTAAACTATGATTGTTCTTGGAAAAGTTTGTTGTAAGTGCGTATATGAATAGTATGTATTACTGTGAGTTATTGTAGTGTTGTTCCTTTATTTGTTAATTAATGTATTAAGAGGGTGTGTTTCATGTTAGTATAAAGGTGATGAAAATGCATATGGAAAGTTTTTACTCTGTTAAAGGCAAGTGTGCCGAGGCGCTAGAGAATTTATCTGCTTTTGTACCATACGTGGATACAGATCACGGATTTTAAGCTACTTGTGTGCATTTTAAGAATAAATCCTTGTTTTTCTACTGGATTGGATTCACTTTTGTGGTGAAGTACAAGTTTCCTTCGTTTTTTCTGTGGTTATATAAACATGCAAGATATTTGTTTGGTCACCATACAGGAAATCCCTGGGTCCATGTAGCTTAAAAAAAACTGGAAGCCCCCCCCCCCCCAAAAGAAAAACAATGCAGCTGCAGGTTGCACACATCAGCTTTCCCAGTTTCTGTTCCTATACCCCTCTCCCAATCATACTTCCTCTTCCTCATCATTAAAGGTAAGTTGCACAGCAATCCTTTTTTGTGCTTACTGATTTACAACAGGCATTGTACTGTTGGGGGTTATAGAGTACCACTTTTCATTATGACAATGACAACAGACTTAGGTATAATATCAATTCTGTTTGGCTCTAAAAAATGAAAATTAAACAACTACATACAAGGTGAATTGCTACTCTAATGCATTAAAATGGATAAAATATTTTCCACCTCAAAGAACACTTGCTCAATACCTTTGCCAGTTTGAAAGACCTATATTAAAACTGCTGTATACCCAACTTGTTTTACTGATGTAATTGTTTTCTAAAGTTAAATATGTCTTTTTTGTGTGCTTCACACCACACTAAAAGCCTTGTCTTTTATATTCCAGCATGCAATCTATACTGCGGAAATAACAGTTGTGTAAGAACTTACCATCTACTTGATCACTCTTGCAGTATTCTTAGCATACAGGTTTTCATTCACAGACATCCTGCAGGGGTACCAAAGCTGTACCTTCCAAAGAATGTACATCTGACATGTGTCCTCAGCTCATATGCATTGGGGTATATAGGTGCATGCATGCATGAGTACCTCAGACTATCTCCAAGCCAGCTGTCTGAAGACTAGTGACAGAGAAGTGGCCAGCTAGGAGGGGTGTAGCTCAAAGATGTAAGTAAAGTCCCTCAAAGGCAGTCTATTAGGTGATAGCTTATAGCAGAGAGAAAGAGAAAAATGGAAGCAGAAGAAGAAAAAAGGGGATGGAGAGAAGGAATACTGAAACAGTGATCAGTAGGACATCTACTGTTATGCTAAGTTCCTACACAACTGTACTCTGCACTGACTGAAATAACTGTTGCGATATTCTTAACATATGAGTGGTTCCCAGAGCTGAAGGAGGTAGAGAAGAGGGAGGTTGGCTAAAAGGAGGATGAGCTGTCCAGGCAACCAGACAGGACAGATCTAACAAAGGCAGACCTGGATCTTGAAAAGGCATCAATCTTGTAATGCCTGGTGAAGGTGTGCAGATGGCAAGGTGGCCACTTCCAAGATGGACTTGGCATTTTCACCCTTGTGGAGTGTCCGAGAGGAGTCCTCTGCCCTAGTGGAATGTAATCTTGAGCAGGAAGGCAATGCTTTCCAATATTGTGTATAGCAGAAAGAAATGGCCTTAGATATCCAAGATGCAATGATTTGCATATAGACAGGACAGCCCAGTTTGGAATCCATGAATGAGAAAAAAAAGTTGGACAATTTTCTGACAGTTTTTGTTTTGTCCAGGTAAAATCTTAGCTGCCTGCGAACATCTAGTGAGTGAAGATATGGCTCCCGCTTATTTGGGGCTTAGAGAAAAATGTAAGCAGGTAGATTCCCTGGTTGAGGGACATCTCATTCACTACCTTAGGCATGAAGAATCGATTGGTCCTGAGAGTTACCCTCTCTTTGTGGAAAATGAGAAAGGGTAGAACAGCCACAAGAGCCTGAAGTTCAGATACTCTCCAGGAGGAAAGAGGCAGCAGAAGTGCAGTCTTCCAGGTGCATAATTTTAAAGTGGGAGAAGCTGCTGGCTCAAAAGTGGACAAAGTCAGTTTATCCAGCACAAAGCTGAGATCTGAGTGAGAAGGAATAAGTTTATAAGTGTTTACTAGGCTACAGATCACAAGGGTCTTTTTTAAGCCTAGCCATGCATTCCAAATCTCTGACAAGTTCTGGTAACCTTGATAAGTGTAAGCAGAGGCTTGGGAGATGAACCATTTACAGGCTGCCTGTGTCCATTAGAGAGACCAGGGATGAATTTCATGTTCCTCATCCAGTTGTCAAAGTTGTATTTGAATTCGGTTAAGAGCCTGTTCCAGTGAAGGGGTAGTCTCTGGGATCCATACTTGTCTCTCCAGCAGGGTCTATTTATATCATACTCAAGGTTTAAGTCTTTAGAATGAGTGATTCTGGTGCTGTTATTTTAGCTGATATGCAGGAGGTCCATCAGAGTGGGGTCTGACGATGCCTTGATTGCCAGGCATAGATCTCCCCTCAACAGTCTGCAAAAGACAGGGACAGGGCCTTGAGGCAGTGTGCATAGGACATGTTACTTATGCCTTTTTATCTTTTAGTGAGGATTCTCTGTGGATGTTCCAGTAGTGGATATGCTTGGTTAGGTACATACAAAAGGGGGCATTGCACTCAATATAAGGTCTGATGAGTAGGAGAGGAAACTAATGCTGTCTTGGCCAGAAAGAGAACAGGAGTAGGTGTTTTGAGGCTTCCTTTTTGAACTTTTAGAAGAAGTTTTGGGAGAATTGGCAGAGGGGGAAAGGCATATGGGAACCTCCCTGAACAATGGAAAGAAAAAGCATCAGTCTTCAAGCAGGGGGGGTACTACTGGTGCAGAAGAAAGGAACCTGGCAATTTTCTGGAGAAGCAAAAAAGTCTGCTTCTGTAGTTCCCACTGATGCTTACAGTTTTGAAGACTTGTCATTTGTGAGGGTTCTCTAAGGACCTGCTTAGGCAGTCTGCCAGTACACTTTCTTGTGAGGAAATGTATGCAGCTGTGAGAGTCATGCTGCCATGCTTCCCGTGTTAGCTTGCACAGTGGGTAAGATCTTGTAACTCCCTGTTTGTTCAGATACCATATAACTGTTGTGTTGTCAGTGTGCACCAGTAGAGAGCTTGGCTTCTAAGATGGGGAAATATCTGCAATGCTTGCAGAATGGTTGTCATTTCTTTCAGGTTGATGTGTTCTTTTAGAATAGGGAAAGGTCATTTCCCCTGTACTCTGTGTGATCCTGTCCAAGCCTCTCATGCTCCATCAAAAACATCTATGTGAAGAACCTGGTTGGGTGGGGCTGGGATGAGAAAAAAAGGCCTGGGTTGAGCATGACCTCTCTCTCCCTCCACAGTAATTCCTGTCTGAGGCAGTGTAATAGGGGGAGTAGGGTATCAAGAGGTTGGGAATGTTGAGACCGGGCTGATTTCAGATGCCACCAAAATTTCTGCATATACAATTTGGCCAGAGGAATTATTGGAATGACAGTTGCCCTAAAACCCAAGGCTTTGAGCATCTTTCTTGCTGTGCAGTGAGACACTGAGTACACATTTATGAAAAAGTGGCCAGACTGAGAATTTTCTCCTGAGGGAGGAAGGGAAAGCATTCTACATGCGTCTAGTCTGCAACCCAGAAACAACAAGTCCTGACTGGGTATGAGATGGGATTTTTTGAAAATGATTTTGAACATTAGGATAGACAGGAGATGTACTGTGAAATGTACATGCTCAAGCAGGAAGTCTATGGAGACAGCTTGAATCAATATGTTGTCCAGGTAAGGGAAGATTTGAACTCCCTCTGCGACAGAAAGCTGTAAATGGAGTTAGGATCTATGTAATAGAAAGACCAAAAGGGAAAGTAGTAAACTGAAAATGTGATGAGTTAGAGAAAAATCTGAGGAACTTCCTGCAAGAAAGGTAAAGGGGGATGTGGAGGTAGGCATCCTTCAGGTCCAGTGATACAAGGAAAGCTTGAGGAAGACTGAAAGACAGAAGGATATGCAGAGAGTGTGTCTTGAAAGTGCGTACCTTTAGAAATGTGTTAGAAGAGAGAGATCCAGAATGGGTCTCCATTGTCCTTCCATCCTGGGCATCAGAAAGATTCTGGAATAGAACTCTTTTTCTATGAATCCTATTTCCTATTCCTCCTCCCAACAAATTCCAACACATGTGAGAGATGCAACCATATAGCCAAACTGGAGGCTAAGCTCTCTCAACTCAGTACTGGCATAACCAGTCAGGAGGAAAAGGAAACCACACTCACTACAATTCCAGTCTCACATAGACCTACCAGGACAGCAAGCCAAACACATAAACACACAAAAACATACTCGGAGGCTCTAAATAAAAATCTGCCTAAGCAGCAGAGACCTCCAAAGCAGACACCCAAGCAACCGCTACCCCAAAACAAAACACGTGCAACACAAAGCCAGTGTGCTGAACAGTCACAGCCCTTAAGGCTAAACAACACACCTGATACACTTGTAATAGGTGACTCTATCGTCAGGCACACTGATGTCCCACTCACCAGGCTGAACAAGGAGAAGGTCACGGTGAGCTGCCTGTCGGGCGCTAGGATCCGCCACATAACACAAGCACACAGGTCGGTGTGAATGACCTGAGACGTACCTCCCTGGACTACATGAAAAGAGACATAGAGGAGCTCTCTGAGCATGTAGCCCAGGCCGGTATGACCCTGACCTTGAGTAGCATCTTACCCTCACCAAGAATGATGCCACAATATGAAGACAAGATGATCAATTTCAATAACTGGCTTAAGTATTGGTGTCATTCAAAGGGGATCCAATGCCTGTCAGCTTGGGATGACATGCTCGACAAGCCAAGATGCTTCGCTAGGGATGGCTTGCACCTGTCACCCCTGGGCTTTCGGATATTGGCAAAGGCTCTTGCTACCCCCATAGTGCCTTTTTTAGGCAAGGCTCAAAAGACAAACCCACCTCCATAGGTATCACAAGGGATAAGAAACTAAGAGTAATGCTACTCAACGCCAGAAGTCTAAACCTCAAGATGCATGTACTTGAAACTCTCCTTAGCATGGAGAACATCAATATCTGTGCAGTAACAGAAACCTGGTTCAAGGCTCCCGAGAGCACCCCAGCACTACCAGGTTATACCTCATACCATGCTTTTCGGCCCCAAAACTTGAACCGAACCACAAAAGGAGGGGAAGTATCAATATTCGTCAAAGATACCCACATCTCCAGGTTGGTGGCACAGCACGAAGCATCAGAGACTATCCATGTGCAACTAACAGTGGGTAAAACTGCCTTCCAGTTTATAGCCTGCTACAGACCACCCTCCCAAACCCAAGTACCCCACTCGGCCTTCTGAGAACACTGGAAAATATGAAGGTCTCTCCAAACACCATTATATTGGGCAACTTCAACTACCCAAACATAGACTGGGAGCATTACTCTAGCTCCAACACCCTAGCCCAAAGGTTCCTAGAATTTATAAACTCAAATGCTATGGAACAACTTGCTACCACTCCCACAAGAGGGGAAAACATACTGGATCTGATCATCACCAACATGGAGACTCTATGCTCCAGACCAGAAGTGTATACCTCACTGGCAAGATCAGACCATAAACTAATCTCACTGGATATTCACATCCCGACCCCACCCCCTGCCCAGAAAACCACAGTGAAAAACTTCTCTAAAGCAAATTTCACGCTCCTCAAAACCGAGGTGGAATCCTTCAAAGCCCCCGGGCCTGTGGAAAATACGGCCCAGACTGCAGAATCCTTTATAAACGCATTCTATGAACACCTTCAGGAATGCATGGATCATGCAATCCCAAATAAAACCAAGACCCAATCCTCCAAAGGCAGACGTCCTGTCTGGTGGACCCCAGCCATAAACAAACTATACAATAGAAGGAGGAAGCTACTACATGATAGAGCAAAATCCCAAAAGGGAAGGCATCTCTGATCAGTATTAGCAAAAACTACGGGCACTCATAAAATCATCTAAGGCCAGCTTCGAGAGAAAAATTGCACAGGACACTAAGGATAATAACAAGGCTTTCTTTAGTTATGTTAGGAACCTGGGTGGGAATTCCCAGATATGCTCAGAATTAGTCCAAAATGACAAAAATACACGAACCCACAGACATTGCCAACATCCTAGCTGACAGGTTCAGCGCAAACTTCTCCCCCCCTTCCCACCAAAAGGGCAAATATCTATCCCAGCAGAGTGCTGCCCCCCTGACATCTCAGATGCTCAGGTAAGAGCCGCCCTCTCTAAAGCAAAAAACACAGCATCAATGGGAACACACGGTGTCCCGGGCTGTGTCCTACATGAACTCTAAGAAGAGCTAAACCCAAACATAAAACTACTGTTCAATCACAGCCTTACTACAGGATATGTACCCAAAGAGTGGCGTACAGCAACAGTGGTCCCTCTCCACAAAGGTGGTGCCTCAACGGATCCTGGAAACTATCGCCCCATAAGCCTGACTAGCTTGGTCTGCAAAGCTATGGAAAGGATCACCATGGACCTCATAAATAAAAATATTGGGGACCTACAGACACTGGATCCTACCCAGTTCGGCTTTGTTAAGGGCAGATCCTGCCTCTTAAACCTGGTCGACTTCTTTGAAATAGTCACCAAGGCCATTGACGAGGGGAAGGTGGTCCACACAGCCTACCCGGACCTCGCAAAAGCCTTCGATACAATACCCCACTCGGGCATTATAGATAAGCTCACCAGCTTAAATATAAACCCCTATGTCACTAGATGGGTTGCAAACTGGCTCAAGGACAGAACCCACATGGTTAGAATTGCTGGAGCCATGTCAGAGTCCAAACCAGTTACAAGTGGCGTCCCACAAGGCTCAGTCCTGGGACCTCTCTTGTTCGGTATATATTTCTCGAAGGTACAGGCCAACACGGAAGGACTGTGGCTGACCAAGTTCGCAGATGACTGCAAACTGGGCGCCATAATCGACTCTCCAGCCGACACAAGCATCCTCCAAAAGGGCCTCATAGAAACAGACAACTGGTGCCACAGCCATGGCCTCAAGCTAAACGCCAAAAAGTGTACAGTCATCCCCTTTGGCAGAAACAAAGTGCCCACAAATTACCACATAGGTGGTAATCCATTAAGTACGGAAGAAGTAATTAGGGACCTGGGGACCCAAGTTGATAGCAATCTCTCATTTAACAACCACGTGGCCAAAGTGGTTAGAAAAACATTTTATATAGCCCACCTAATCATGAAGGGATTCACATCTAGATCAGGGGAGGTCATCGTGCCTCTTTACTCATCCCTCATCAGGCCCATAATTGAGTACAATGCCCCTTTTGGGATGTACCTTACCAGACACCTGCAGCAACTGGAAAGACCCCAAAAGTACCTCACCAAGAGGATCAAAGGGCTCAAACAGATGCCATATGCTGCCCAGTTAAAGAAACTCCAGCTCTACTCAGTGGCATACCGCCTGCTCAGAGGCGATCTGTGCCTGACGTATAAAGCCATGTCCAACCCAGAATTAATGGACATGCTGCACCTCAGAAAATCCAAATTCCATCGAGCTATGCGCTTGAGAGACTTGAACCTCAGCACTGAAATAAATAGGACATGCTGGAGGGACAGATTCATAACCCAGAGGCTCCCTTCATTCTGGAATAAAATCCCAGTCCAGGTTAGGCAGAGTCCCTCATTGACTCTCTTCAAGAGGAATCTTGATGAGTGGATGGGAGATCGTAGGTTTACCCCGGGTATCACTTCTGTGTCACTGTTAGACATAGGCACAGTACACTAACCTTGAAAAAGGGCATAGCAAAATTAATTTAAAATGGGTGGCAAAAGCCAAACACACTCTGGCTAGGCTTATAAATGCCCTAGGGCAGATAGCCTAGTATGAACCTATGAAGGAGGGTGGCAGTCTTTCTATGGTGCCTTGATCTAGTAGGTCCTGAATGACCGGGCTGGTTCTGTGGCAGAGGAAGCAAACCCTTTAAACAGGGATGCTTTCCCATGACATAGCATAGCCTTCTCTGATGATAGCCAGGACTCATTTGATGGGGTTACCATTTCCCACAAAGGATGGGACATAGAAAGTCTTTTTTGAAAGATGGGTGGAGGGGTTGCGGAAGGGAGAGGTGTAGATTGAAAGGTAGTCACAGGTTTCTGCCTCTGAATGAAGGTCTCCCCAAAGGAGACTCCTTATGTGGTTTGTACGAGAATCTCTTTCAAGGTCTTTTCCTTTGTTTCTCAGTAGGCCGAGGGTCCCTATTAATAAAGGAAGTGGACTTAGCTGGGTAGTTCCTGTGGTACCTAGGGACTGTAGAAAGTAAAATTTGCTTACAGTCCTTCATGGTCTTTCCCTGTTCTTGTAAGGCTTTGAAATGTTTTGCAGCTTTAGGACCAAATAGTGGAGTCTTTGTCTAGCGAAGAATCTTAAGATTTTAGATTTAAATTCTCAGGGATGGGCTGGTTGTACAACCAAGCATAAAATCTAATGACTGAAGCTGTGGCTGCAGCCCTGTAAGAGGCATTCACAGCATCACAGCTGCATTTGATGCTATGGCCAAGAGTTTGAATTGCTTGCAACAGTAAGGTTTGCATTTGTTGCAATCTGCAGATTATGAGTCTGACATGACTTTATTAAGAGGATGCAGGACAGATAGCAAATATTTAATCATCTGAGTCTGGTAGTTGAAAGCTCTGAATGCAATGGTGGCAGAGGTGTAGACCTTCTTACCTCACCTATCCACAAGCCCCATTATCCTTGTCAGTGGGGAGGGCATTAGAACTAGGGAGAAGTTTAGAACACTTGCCTGAGGATTTGGAGACAGCAGTTGGGTCAGCCACAGAGTTCTTATAGAGGCATTTTAGTTCATCTGGCACCTTGTTGAATCTGTCTGGTCTTTTAAGTGCCAGAGGTTGAGAATCAGGAGCTGAAGATGTAGACTGAAAGGCATCCTGATATGCATCTAATACTGGAGGGACTGGAGAGGGGGCGGGAGTGCCCATTTCCAGGAGACTGTGGCATCTCTTTTGAACATCTGAGATTTGCTTAGCTTGCCAAGCAAAATGTCTCATCACATTCTGGATAGTTTCCCAAAGAAGACCTCCTCAATAGGGGAGTCAGGAGAGTGAGACCCCTTCATCAGAGGAAAGCTGTTCAGGGGAATAACCCAGGAAGTGATAAGAATCCAGATCCCGTTCCTCATCAGAGGAGGAGGAGGAGGAATCATGTGTGGGTCTTTGTGGTGTGGCCTGTTGTAGCTGTGACACAAAAGATGGAGGTTTCACAGCCATGATCAGCTTAGATAAGCTCTGGGAAAAGTCCATCCATTGTTTTTCCTTTGGGAATTGTAGGGGAGGTCACACTCCTAATTTTCTGCTTTATCTTTCTAGGTGGGATATCTTCCTGAACTAGTCCTGGTGCTTCGGAAACTTGGCACACTTTGATCAGGGTACCGGGAATCTTTTCCTTGACAAGGATTTGAGGTACTCTGTATGGACCCTCTGAAATAATGACATGTAGTTCATCAGAGGTGTCCGCCGCCTACAAGGCCTCAGGAGCTATACCGGCCTCCAATGTGGTCTTGATAGCTGGCAACTGAGAGGATAACTGATGGACAGTGGGGTTCTGTGACCTCAGCAGATACACGTGACTTAGAGATGCAAGGCTGCAAGTCATCTTTGGGTCTTTTCAGTTTCTTATTTGGCAGAAGAATGATGTTGGATACAGGGGATTCTGCCATTTCGGCTTGGGTCAAGCATTCTAGAAGATAAATTTCAAGAAACATGTTCAGGGAGGAAAGGCTCAATCAAAGGGTTTTAGGAACAAACTACTGGTAGCTGGAGCAGGTTTTAGAGTCATTTTCAGGGCTTAAACAAAAAAGACACACAGTGTTAAAGTCCTTATATAGGATCTGCTTACTGCACTTACCCCTCCTAGCTGACATCTAATAAAAGTGATCTACACAATTAAAATACTTGAAAAAGGCAGGTTCCCCAAGAGGGCACTTATCTGAAACATGATAAAATGATGCAATGGTACCAACGACCCAACAAAAATCAGTCTGATGGATGCATGACCTACTGGTGGAGAAACAATCTGATGTGTTTGTATGTCCATCCACATACCTCAAAGCATACCAGCTGAGATCATGCATTGGCTGTACTTCAAGAAGGTAAAGCATTGGCACCATGGTTGGATGTCAGCAGCTGAAAACCCATATGTTAAGAATACTACAGTAGTGATTTCAGTCAGGACATTGGGAGTTAGCGTGGTCTACAACCTCATGGCAGTTAAGATACCAAACATTCTGTGAACCTTGACAGTCTCAATACTTTGTAAGCAACACATAAAGGTGACAAGAAACATTAGATTGTTTATGCTATTTATAACAGCTGATGAACTGCAATATACATAACTGCAACACTTACTTTAAAAACCCCACAAGGTGCACAGCAGAAAATGCTGCAACCACCTTCTAGTCAATCAAGCCCACCACTACTTGTGTGTAAAGACAGGAGGTATAACGTCCATCCAGGGGCTTGCCCCCGCACCCCCCTACCGGAATGCTAGATTCTTTAAAGTGGGTTAATAGCAGTTGATTCTATATATATGGAAGGGGGGATACAGGTGGAGGGTGGCAGCTCTTTTGACAGTGACACAGGAATGCCCATAAGAAGCAGTCATAGTCATTCAAAGCCATGCCTACACCAGAACAAAAAGGGTATTGGGGTGTTTAAAGTAAGTTATACCTACATTGCAACTAGACCTTAGTATAACTAATTAGCTTGTCAGCACTAAACATAATGGAGCATGTGAGTAAACCTTTATCAACCATCACCACCGCCCCTGCCCCAGTAAACAGCAGGAGCAACATTTCTGTCTTTCTAAAAAAAATTCAGATTTTTAATGTTAAAGTTATGAATGTTAGGAATGTCATGATACAATAAAATATAGTGCTTTCCTGAGTATTAAATGGAGTTGCAAACATCTGCTATATACTTGTTTCATTCAGAAAACAGAAATGTTAAGTTACAGGACTACTTCAAATATATGTATGTGGCTTAAATCAACCACTGTTTCCTTCAGAAAAACATGCCAAGTTTTAGGGGCTACTTGACTTAAATCAACTACTGATTAACCCACACACCAATGCAACTGTAACTTGTGCTAATATTGTGAACACACAGTGACGATAGGAGGTACTGTCAGCTATGCCACAGAGAAGTAGAGCAGTAGATGTATGACTTGTGCCAGCACAGCTAGCTGGAATTTTGTAAATAATTGTATGTCATTAGTTTATCAAACTGATCTGTACAGATGCTTGTGTCGAAAATGTATTTGTGAGCTTTACTTGTGTTCATTGTGTTAAAATGTATCAACAGTGCACCCTGCTGAAATGAAGAGAAATGTACATGTATTATGGTACTTGAATTAAATGTGTATGTTTTAAGAGAGGGCACTGGCACAGCAAAGGTTGACCAGCTGGCTTATTTTAAGAAAAATAAGGAAAATGTAAATGAGCTGATAAATCATTAAAATGCCCAATACAGTGCTGTGTAGGCTAGGTGGAAATAGTAGGTCTGGGAGCAGCCATTATCTGTTACCTTTTGTAAAGAAGGGGAAAATGTTGTAAATGTTCCTGGCTCCTAGGCATTGCAATAAAAGCTCTAAATGTGTACTGTAGCGGTCTGCTAAATTCCTGTCTCAGCTTCAAAAGGAGACATTATAGGAAACTAGAGTAAGGTGAGCAGAAGGTGTCATTCTGCAAGTCATCTTACATATTATATTTTACGTGGAGTACTCTCAGAGTATTAAGTATTCTGTTTGGGAAGCCTGACCAGAAAGACCCTCATCCACATCATCTTGCTTTGCTGTAGTACGTAACTTAATTAGGGAACAGTAAATTCTCTTAGATTCAGTCAGGAATATGGTGATCCTTACTTTAGATAGTTTTTCTTTATTTGTCTGAGTCTGTCCATCAATGTTCTTTTCAATATTTCCTGTTATTTGACCTCTGTAGTTTACTGTGAATATATATTCAGTATTTTAATGTACTTTAAATATATTTACAACTTTTATTGTGGCTGGTTCTTGTAGAGAGTATCTAACCTTTGAGAGTACTTATATTTATTTGGTGACACTGAGTGAACCACTCCAGAAGGCCTAGCTGTCTTGGTGAACTACTACCATTTGTATTAGTATTAATATTGCACAGTATAGTTGGACACCCTTTGTTAAGGGCCTTACAGTAGCTGATTGTGAAGTGTCTGGTGGCAGTGATAACTACCCTATGCTCTTGGCAGAAAAGAGCACAACAGGTAAACCTGTGCCAGCCTTTCCCAGCTGTGTGTTTGTCCGCTATTTGTGGCAGGGACATGAAGCACTGGGTTTACAGAGAAGGTGTTGGAGGATTTGGCTTGGACACTCGGCTGAGGCCCTAACCCTACAGCTGTACCAGTGGGAAGTCTTATTTGGGATCTGGAGGGAGAAAGATATAGAGACATCCAAGACCTCAGGCTGAATGTGCTCCCAGTGTGCTCTTAAGGGAAATTGTACTTGATGCAGAGAGGTCTTCATCTGGAAATACTGAGCGTTTCCATTTCCACTTCCAAGTGCACATCTCTCCCCAGTGTCAGTGGTGAGGATTCGGGCTCCTTGATTACTGGGACAGCATGGGAACGACACATTCTGGTGCCCATCACATAATGGGAGCAGTAGTAGGTGCCACATTTTAATTGGTGGCAGTGGTGGGATCATCACATGCTTACATATTGTTAAGCAGTGGTGTGGACATTGAATTCCTGTAGTCTATAAGCAGTGGTCACTAAAAAAGGTGTTTGTACTGTTAAGTAGCCACATGGTAGACTTTCAGAGTTTCATATCACAACAGTTTTATTTACTTTTGTTAGCTTAGTTTAGTTAGGGAGGACAGGCAAGGATGTCAGCAGAGGATTATGGCATGCTGAGATGTGCCAAGCCAAAGGACTAGGGGCATGCCAACCTGATTAAAGAGGAAATTATTGCAGCCTTAACCACAGCTGCAGCACAGACCAGTAACCTGGAGAATATCGAGTCTGGTGATGGGAATTTGCAGCCGTCAGAAACAGGACAGTTGAACTTTACCTCAAAGGACTTAAAAGTCTGTCTAGAGTTAGAGAGACTTGATCCGGAGGCAAAACTTTTGGAACTAGAGTCATCAGAGTGATGCGGCACATGGAAACCGAAGAAAACGAGAGGCAGAGGCAACAGGAAATGGAAATAATGACTCTTCGGCATGGTCATGAAGGTAATGGGGAAGGGAGTAACGATACCAGAAAAACAATAAAGGTCAGTAAACGTTTTCCTCAGTACCAAGAAGGTGATAATTTGATAGTTTTATTCATGTATTTGATAGAGTATACAAACAGTATAATGTTGACCAAGGGTTCTGGGTTCAGTTCCTGACCCCCTTACTCCATGGTAAACCTGTAACGGCTGTTTCTAAATTGTCTGCTACTGACTGCTTAAATTATAATGCAGTTAAAACTTGTTTATTGGAATGTTTTAAGTTAACACCCGAAGCTTACAAAAAAAAAAAAGTTTCGTGAGCACAGATGCAAGGCAGATGAAAGTGTATGTGATTATATTGCTGAACTAAGCACTTATTTTCATAGGTGGGTGAGTGGGTCTCAGGTCACCACTTTGCAAGGGCTGGCAGACTTTTTGGTGGGGGAACAAGTCCTTAGCACTTTGCCTTAAGACATGAAAATCTGGTTGGCAGAGAGGGAATGCAACTCTCCAGATGAGTTGGGGAAAAGGGAGACCTATACCTAGCAAGCAGGGCATCAAAGGAAAGGGATACCCAGTGCTGCACATGGATATAAGGGAACCCATGGTGGGCAGCCTAAACTGCCCCAAGAGAGTCAGCCAGTAACAGAGGAAACCATCAGTTCAGGTACACGGCCAGGATCAAGGTTTAAGTGTTTTAAATGTAACCAATGGGGCCATGTAACATATAGATGTCTACTGAGGCAAAGTGGGGAACAAAAGGTGGGGAAGCCAGCAAGTAGGAATAGCAGAATGCCAGTGGTAAGTTGTCTGGAGCTAGGAGGGGTACTAAACTACCAGAAGAGTTTATATCCGATCTTGGTGGATGGGAACCAGACCACTGCCGAGTGAGACATCCTCTGATATAACCATTGTGAATCCTGCAGTGGTTAAAGAGAAGCAGTACTTGCTTGGGCAGTCCACTCCAGTCAGAGCTTTAGGGGGGACTCCACTCCAGTCAGAGCTTTAGGGGGGACCCCATTCCAAATGCCTTTGGCCAGGGTTTACCTTGACTGGGAGGGTGGAAAATGAAGCAAGCAAGTAGGTGTGGTTGAAGATATCCCTGCAGATGTCTTGATAGGGAATGATTTTGATAATGCAGTACCTTGTTTGCATGCAGTGACACTCAGTCAGGCTTGGAGACAGGCGTGTAGGTCTGGTAGCCTGGGAGGACCCTGACAGATCACACACCTGAAGCTAGGGCTGGTGATGCAGTTACTTCAGTGAGGGAGCTACCCTGTAGCAGTGAGACTGAAGGTGAACCACAGCTGCTGGTAGGTAATGATGTTCCCTTGAACAGAGTGACTGCAAGGGCAGAGGTGAGTAGCAGTACCCAAGCTGACAGTGAGGCACTGCATAAACACAGGAAGAACAAAGCCCTACATACTAAAAGTCCCCAACCAATTTAAATAGGCAGCTAAGAGGGTTAATTAATACTTCAGAGGCTAAAAAAAATAGCTTATCGGGCAAAGGTCAACCACAAACCTTTCTACAGCTATGTCTGTAACCTCAAGGAAAACACACAATAAAGCGCAGAACTTATTGTAAATGGTATCACCCACACTGAATTTATTTATTTTACATTTGTTTACCGGGAAGGTCCGACTGGACACAAAAGCTCCAAGTATAGCAAAATACACTACACTACAATACAATATAATATAATACAATGTACAAAAAACAGTGGATGAATTTTCACTAAGGTTCAATAGTAGTAGAATACAATACAGTGATAAACTTATTTACAAGATATGACATAAATTAGCTTGGTAAGGTTGAGCATACTTAGCAAACAGTATAGTAGAATATAATACAGTGAAAAACTTATTCACAGGATAAAACATAAAGTAGCTTGATATAGTTGAGCATACTTGGCAAACAGTATAAAAATGAACATTGCTGACTAATTGAGGGATTGTATAAGCTAACCTGGGGGGTGACAAGGGCATAGCCATTTCTTTAAATAGTGTGTTTTGAGAAGTTATTTGAACTGGTTAGTAGAGGATATAGAAGTGAGGTGCTCTGGGAGAGAATTCCAGCATCTGGCAATGGAGCAGGCAAAGAGAGATTTGCCAGCTTCATTTTTGTGTTTGATGACATTTAAGTGGTTCATGTGTGCAGATCTTAAGTTTCTTGAGGGTTTGTAGGGGCTGATTAATTTTTTCAGTGCAGGGGTTTTGTCAGGATGGTAGTAGAGCTTATGTGTGATTGTTAATTGGTTGAGTAGGAGCAGCTGTGGAAACTCTGGTCAGTTCAGTTGCTCAAGGGCTAGGCAATGATGGGACCTATGGGTGGCCTCGGTAGTGAACTTGGCAATCTTGTTGTAGCAAGATTCCATCTTGGATAGTTCTGTTTAGTGTAGGTTAGTTAAGATAGGGGAGGCATATAGGAGGACGGATAGTAGATGGGTTCTAGTAATGGTGGCTTTGGTATGTTTGGTCATGTATTGGTGGTTCCTATAGAGGAGGCCCATCTTTTTGTTGACCTTTTTGATTTTTTGGGTGATATGGAAGTCAAATTTCAGATTACTGTCAATTTCAATGCCTAGGAGTTTAGTGTGTGGAGTTGGGGTGATAAGTGCGTTATCTTTAGATTTTATGATGAGACGATTGTCTATGGGAGGAGATCTACCAGGGTAGAAGAGAATGAGTTTGTTTTTTTTTGGGATTGAGTATAAGCTTGATGTTAGCGAGCCATTCTTCAGCTAAGGTAAAGTTTTTTTGGGTTATGTTTTTTACATTGTTCAGGGTGGGTGCTATGCATATGAGAGCAGTGTCATCTGCATATTGCACTATAGAGGCAGAGAGTGAAGATGATGCTATTTGGTTAGTAAATACTGAAAATAGTAATGGACCGAAGATGGACCCTTGTGGGACACCTAGAGTTACTGGCAGTAAAGGGGACAGTTGGTTCTGCCATAGGACTGCCTGTTGACGGTTAGATAAGTAGTTACTAAACCAGGATATGGTAGAGGGGCTTATGTTAAGGGTAGAGGGGCTTATGTTAAGGGTAGCGAGGGTATTCAGGAGCATTTTATGGTTGACCATATCAAAGGCCCTGGATAGGTTTAAGAATATGGAGGATACTAGCAGACCATTGTTTCTGTGGGTATTGAAAATGTCGGAAAATGAGAGCAGAGCTGAGGTTGTGCTATGGGAAGGTCTAAAGCCATGCTGGGATGAGGATAGTAGGTTATGTTTTAGGAGGTAGTGCATAAGCTGGGAATGGACTATTCTCTCTAATATTTTTGATAGGGGTGATAAAATTGCTATAGGATGATAGTTTGTGAGTTCACGGGATTGGCCACCTTTATGCAAAGGTATAATGTGAGATATTTTCCAAGAGTGGGGTATTTTGCATTCTGTAATTGATCTGTTAATGAGGATGGACACAGGATAGGCTATAGCTTCTGCAGTAATCTGTAGGAATTCTGCAGATAGGTTGTCAGCTGCTGGTGTTGTTGGTTTAAGTTTTATGAGGAGCTTAGCAATTGTATTAGTAGCAACTGGGTACAGGGAGAAACTGTGTTGGGTAGTAACTGCACTGGAAAGGGTGGGGGTTGCTGATGTTGTGGGGTTGGTGTTAGTGGTTTGGGTATTGGCAAGGGCTTGGATTGTATCAGTGAAGTATTTGTTAAATTGGGCGGGGATGTTGTCTAGGTTATTTGGTAACACAGGGGAAGGAGTGGTCATTTTTCCTGGGTGTAGCAGGTTATTTATTGAGGCTCAGAATTTTTGAGGGTTGTTGGTGTGTTTTTCCCATAAAATCTTATAGTAGTTAGTTTTGTCAAGTTTTGTTATTCTTTTGGCTTGGTTACGGAGCTCGTAGTATCTCTGCTTTAAGACAGGGGTTTTATGTTTGTGAAGTTGCCACCAGGCTTTGTCTCTCTCTTTTATAATGGACCTTGTTTCTTTTGATAGCCATGGTGCATGGTTGGTTTTAATTCTAGTGGTCCTGGGTGGAGCATGGGAGTCTTGGATGTTTAGAAGGGTTGAGTTAAAGTACTCAACAGCTTCATCTAGTGATAGTTGTTTTAAGGGAGTCCAGATACAGCTTTTTAGAGAGTTGATTAGATCTTGTGCCCTAAAGGTTTCTTTGTTACGTATGACCCTGAGTATGGGCTGATTTGGTTGGTGAGACCGGTGTCTAAGTATGTTGCTTGATGGTCACTCAGGCTGTCAGGGAGACAACCTGATTGATGGGTCTGACTGGGGTTGGTTAATAATATCCAGTCCAGGACTGACTGTCTTTTAGTGGTTTTATCTATTCTTGTGGGGGTAGATATGACTTGGGTAAACCCATGGAGGTTAATGTGGGTAGAGGGAATTTGGCTGATACATTCAGACCAATCAATTTTAAAGTCACTTAAGAGTATGGTTTCTTGTGGAAGGGATGAAGCTAACCAGTTGAGAAGATTTTCGAGTATGCCAGTATTATTGCCTGGTGGGATGTATCCCCCAGCAATAATAATGTGTTTATTGGAGTTAAGTTTTAGTCTGGCTAGAATCAGTTCTATGTCATGCACCTCCTGGGAGTTGCATTCAAATTGTTCTATAGAGAGGTGGTTTTGGAACAATACTGCCATGCCTCCTCCATTTATTCCTGTCCTATCTTTGCTTATTATATTGTAGCCTGGGGCAGTTATTTCGTTGACGTGGTGTTCAGGTTTAAGCCATGTTTCTGTTAATACCACAATTTTAGGTTTATATCGTGCTTGTAGGGCATGGAGATTTTGTGTTTTATTGAGAATGCTTCTTGCATTTACATACAGAAGGAAAAAGGATGAGGTAGGTCTTACATACAGAGGATTAGAGTATGTTGAATTAGTACTATTGCAGTTTTTGGGTCCTGCATTTGGGTGTATGTCACCACAGCATGAGAGTTTTTGGAGTAGGTATAGATAAAGTTTATTTAGTTTATGGAATATTTTCACTAGTCTACGGGATGAGCGGGGTTGAGTTTTGTAGGTTGTATATCTATGTAGACAGGAGGGTGGAAGAGTGGAGGGGGGGGTCTTCTGGTGGTGAAAAGGGATGGTTGGGTTTAGTTGGCCTTGTGGAGTCAGTTTGCCATGGAGGAGGGGAGTAATGTTATGTTGTGTGTGGTAGGTGGAGAGGACAGAGAATAGGAGGAGAGAAGAGAGGGTTAATGTGAGAAGGAGAGGCAGTGGAAGGTGGGTGTTGAGGGCAGGGGGCATATTGATTTGTTGTGGGAGGGACTGGGTATGGATATGAGTGTTAATAGTAGTTATCTGAGAGCAGTTGTAGAGGGTGTATTAGTTTGTATAGGAGTGGGGGATTATGGGTTTGTTTTGATTGGATAATTGGAAGTGAGGAGTGGTTGGGGGTGTGGTGTATGACTATAAATGTAATTGATGTGGGTGAGTGGTGGGAATGGAGGTACGGTAGGGGAGTGAATTGAATGTAGCAACTGGAGTGGGTCAGTACCGTCCAAGAGAAGCAGGTCAAGAAAAACAATCAGCAAGAGAGGTTAGTAAAGCTGAATAGGGGCATCTGTACTGAAATAAACACTATATTGATAGTACTCTGAAGGAATATGAAGATAGTTTGTCCCTTTCAAGTTGATAGTTGTTTTAAATGCAGGCTTAATTGTTTAAAACGTTATTCTTTGTAAGGGTGCCTGTAAGTATGGTGCCAGTGGGTATCTATAGGGATGTTATAACTTATGGAAAGGACAGTGTACAGGATAGTACCACTGTTTGGTTGTGTGTACAGGTCTCTGAGGGAAAGATTTGGTCTGAGAGCATGGAGGTGAGTCAGAGAGGTAGGTGGGAGAATTGGTAGGGTTATATTGAGGAAAGAGACTGAGGAGTTATGCAGTAGGAAGTTGACTCTGGCAGAACAGAGATAGTGAGCAAATTTTATAGATCTTTGGGCAATATTGAGAGAGCAGTGGGGGGTGCGGGTTGCAATATGAAGAGATGATAAAATCAGCAAAAGGAGAAAAGTATTGCTGGAATTGAATTCATCCGCAAGTCTTGGTGAGTACCTTCATGGGGTGGACCCTGTTTTCCACAAAATCTCACCAGGACGACACCGATAGATAGACTGTATTTTATATAGCATATATCATGGACAGTACTAGGTTAAACAATAAAGACGATAGCTGGGTGCACAAGTCCCAGGATAAAAAAGTGCCTAATCCTGGTAGGTGCACTGGTACCAGGACTGGAAAAAATGACAATGTAGAATCCTCAAGACATGGAAATACCCCTACAATGGGTCTAGGCCAAGCCCAGGGGGAGGATGGCCCCCCTAACTGTACAAGGAATTAGTCCACAAAAACTGATAGGCCAAAAAAGAGCCATACAGACAATCGAGTGGACTACTGAGGATAAGAAAAAAATTATATATTGTTACTATTATGCAAGAAGCCTAGAATTTCCAGACAAAAGATGGAGGAAAAGATTAAGAGAGAAATTGGAGGAAAGAAAAATACTTCCACAAGAAAAACTGTCAGAAGCTTCAAATAAAAATTGGTGTCCGTTAATACAGCAGATCTGTGAAAAACACTATATAAACAAAGAAACCTTGTGCCGTTTGGAAAAAGAAGTGACTGAGGAAGTGCGAAAACTTAAAGAACAAAATTTAGAGATGTTTGAAGGTTATAAAAAAGAAATACGGACATCGGAAAGAAAGAGATCTGATATGCTGGAATATTTATGCAAAGGAGAAAGCCAAATTAATCAACACAAAAAAGGCAGCCCCAAAGATATTCAAAGAGAAATACAGGCAAAGGCATCCATATATGGAAAATTTCACAAAAAAAAAAAAAGATCACAAAGAGGGAATGTAGAACAGAAGTGAAGTAGAAGGTAAAAAATAGAAGCTGAAGTTATGGTATATTTGCGAAGTGAAGGATTCAGTGTAGAAAGTCTAACACAAGTCATATCACAGCAAGATAGAACAAGTAGTCCCCAAAGTAAGGAGAAACAAGAGGAACAGAAGACATCTGAATAAGAAATATGGACATGGGAAACAAAGAGAGATTTAATATGGTGCAATATTTATGCAAAGGAGAAAGCAAAATTAATCAATGCAAAAAGAGCAGCAGCGAAGATATTTGAGAAGAAATACAGGCAAAATCATCCGGGTATGGAAAGTTTTACACCACAAAAGTAAGAAAACAAAGAGGAAAAGTAGAAAAGAGGATTAGTAATGGAGAAGTTAAAGAAATAGAAAGTGAGGTTATGGATTACCTGCAAAGTGAAGGATTTAATGTAGAAAATTTAACTCAGATCTAACACAACAGGACAGAGCAATGGGCACCTAAATTAAGAGGAAACCAGGCCGCAGGAAGCATCTAATCAGTTGACATATGAAGATACTTTGGAGCCTCCCATACGAAACCAGTACAAAGGTTCAGGTGGAACTATACAGCAAAGGAAAGAACCGGAAACTGTGGCAACTCTGACATAGTCAATGCCATGGAGTGATAGGCCAGTGACTTCCCATATGAAGGAGCAATGGATGACACAGGGTGAAACTGAAGAGAACGTGCCACAGGAAGAAGCTCTGGAACTTTCTATAGAATGCTCACAGGAAATGGTGAACAAAGAATCTGTCCTCAGTTTAGAAGAAAATGATCTGAGAGAGGAGTCACTTGATTTAATACAGATGGATAGACATATTAGGATCAGTGAAAGAAACAAACTGCAGGAGGTCAATAAAACCCCAATAGTTACAAGTTTGATAAAACAAACGAACATAGTAATTAGGACTGTCCACAGAGATTCATGTGATATAACAGAAGTAAATAGGATACATTACTGGGCAGCCAAATTAATAACAGATACAATCCTACCACAAGAACACAGGGTAGTAAGGGAAAGGGCGGGGAGAAATGGAATGCCATCATGGTAGTATGGAATAGAGAGAACTATAAAGCAATTAAGACAAGAAGTGTCACTGTTAGAAGAGTACAGAAGAGGGAGCAGATGAACAAAAATACTCAGAAAGACAGACATGATAAGAGGAATGAGCAGTACTACAATGGATCAGGAAACTACAAATATCAGCACAGGCAGAAAAATTTAGAAGATACACAGATAAATATAAAGGAAAAATACAAAATAAGCAATTTATTGATCACCCAAAAAAGTTTTATAGAGAAAGTACAGTTGTGTACACTTACCATAAATGTAGATGTTCGAGTGTATTCACTGTTGCAGTCATTAATTTTGGGTAATCTGCTGGCAGGTTGCTCTCAGTCGGCCTGAATGTCAAAGTCTTGGGTCCTGCATTGGTTGCTGTCTCCTCTTCCATGACGCCAGGTTGTCAGGGGTATAAAACATGCAGCCAACGCCATTTTCTTTAGTTTTTCTTGCCCCAGATGTCAGGTGCCCCACAAACGGGGAGCAACAATATATATATCTATATATAAATGCAATTGTAACAACATAAACTTTACCTTCATCTAAAAGCAAATACATCACAAAGGCTGCAGAATGTAGTGAAGGAAAGAGAAGTTCTAGAAAAAAGGGGGATGGTAGGCGGGTAACCCGGACTGCAACAGTGAATACACTCGAACATCTACATTTATGGTAAGTGTACACAACTGTACTATGTTCTTCGTGTTTCACTGTTGCAGTCATTACACTTGGGTAGAATCCCAAAGCTATGGATGGGTGGCTGGAACTAAATAGCATTAGGAGCGGCTATAAGGCCCTGCAGAACTGCAGTGGCAAAGCCTGCCCTGGACTTAGAGAAGAGAGGCAAATGATAATGCTTTGTAAAAGTATGAACAGAGCTCTAAGTAGCAGCTTCTAGAATGTCTTTGGTTGGCACCCCTCTGAGAAAAAAAGTACAGTTTTGTACCTACCATAAATGTAGATGTTCGAGGATTCCCTTGCTGCAGTCCTGACTATTGGGTATAGTCCGCGTCCCAGTCGGCCCGAATACCAGAGTATAAGGCTGGCGTCGGTCATGGCCTTAGACTGGCGTCAATGCGTCAGGGTACTAATCGCATGACCGTCATTCCTCAGTCTTTTCTTGCCCCAGATGTCAGAAGACCCAAAAGACAAGTCCCAAAACAACCTGCACCAAAAAACATGTACAATATATACAACAATATATACAAAAATATAAGCATGAAAACTCACCAACAAAACCACCCAGAAACACAGAGGGAAGGAGGGAGGTAAATTGGACTGCAGCAAGGGAATCCTCGAACATCTACATTTATGGTAGGTACAAAACTGTACTATGTTCTTCGTCTTCCCTTGCTGCAGTCGGTAGAATCCCAAAGCAGAGGGAAGGCAGGCTGGCAAATTATAAAGTAGCAGGAGCTGACAACATGCCTTGTAAAACAGCTGTGGCAAAACCAGCCCTAGTCTTAGAGTATATAGGCAGGTGATAATGCCTAGAGAAAGTATGCACTGAACTCCAAGTAGCTGCTTCCAGAATATCCTTAGTTGCCACCCCTTAGAAATGCCGTTGAAGTGGCAGTAGCCCTAGTGGAATGAGGCCTAATCCCAGCTGGAACCTCTTTGCCATGATGGGAATAACAAAATGCAATGCAAAGCCAATCCACCTAGAAATAGTTTGTTTTGACACAGGCTTGCCCTGTGAACTCAAAGCAAAAGAAACAAGTAACTGCTGAGACTGCCTAAAAGTCTTAGTCCTGCTCAAATAATAATTGCCTGTGTACATCTAAAGTGTGCAAAATCTTTTCCCCTTTATTTTGAGGATCTGCAAAAAGTAGGCAAATGAATAGTTTGGTTTAAAGCCACACTAGAAACCACCTTAGGCATAAAGGAAGGATTAGTGCGTAATGATACCCTGTCCTTATGGAAAATCAAAAGGGCTCTACTGCCATAGGGCCTGCAACTCAGACACCCTTCTTGCAGAAGTAATAGCCAACAGAAAAGCAGTCTTGCATGAGAAATATTTGAATTGAGCACTAGGTCCAGGGTCAAAAGGTTCTAGAGTAAGTTTTTCCAACACAAATTGAGATCCCAAGCAGGAGTAGGAGCTCATTGGGGGTCTTATATTCTTTGCCCCTCTAAGAAACTGCTTGAACAAAGGATGCGAAAACAAAGGTGGGTCACAATCATAGTGAGCTGAAATTGCTGCAACATGAATCTTTATGGAAGAGAAGGACAAACCTTTGTCCAATAATTCAGTAAGATATTGAAGAGCCACACTCAAATTAGGCTCTGAAATCTCCAAATTCTTTGCTGTACTCCAAAATAAAAATCTCTTCCATTTGTCACACTCTCCTAGTACTAGGCCTTCTAGCTTCCATAATCACATTTAAAACTTGTTGAGGAAGCAGAGACCTGCTGTGCTTCAACACAGGATATGCCAAGCTGTGAGATGAAGAGATTGAAGCTTGACATTGAGCAGATGACCGTCCTTCTGAGATAACAGATGAGGAATCAGAGGTAAAGGCCATGGAGGCTTCTTTACAAGACTCCGTAGAAGTGGGTACCAGTGTTGCGAGGCCAATCTGGAGCTATCAAAATCATCCTTGGCCTGTCTTGTCTGACCTTTAATAATACCTTTGGAAGAAGAGGCAGAGGTGGAAAGGCATAGACATGAAGGTTTTCCAACTGAAAGACAGAGCATCCACTTTCCAAGCCGTGTGATGAAACCCTTTGTGCAATACTTTGGCAGCTGGTGGTTTAGTGGAGAAGCGAACAGATCTATGTCTGGAGTTCCCCATGACACTGTCAATTTCTGAAATACATGAAGATCCAGTTTCCACTCGTGGGGATCCATGATTTGTCTGCTTAATACATCTGCTAGGGAGTTCTGTGCTCCTGGCAGAAACCTTGCCTGGAGAGTTAGTTGCAGGCTCAACGCAGTCTCCCATAAAATCATTGCTTGCCTGCATAGAGGATAAGAATGTTTGTTGATGTACCACATGACAGTTGTGTTGTCTGTTAGAATCAACACCTGCCCTGGAAGAAGTAACTCCTTGAAAGCCATCAATGCAAACTGGACTGCTAACATCTCCTTCATGTTGATGTGTAGATGCTGTAGTCTGGCAGGCCACTTGTCTTGTAACCACTTTCCATTTAGATGAGCTCCCAAGCAGTGTCCGAGGCATCTGTCGTTAAAATCTGACTCGCCTCTGGCCGGGTCACAGAGAATCCCTTGTTTAGGTGACATTCCTGAGCCCACCACAAGAATTCCTTTTGAAGGCAAGGTATTATGTGAATGACAGTGTCGAAATCTTGGCAGTGCTGTGTCCATACATTTTGAGATACCATTGCAGCTTCCTCATATGCAGTTTGGCATTGGGAAGCACCAGAATACAAGATGCCATGAACCCTAATGCTTGAAGGACTGTCCTTGCAGTCAGCACGGACTGATGAGATAGTTGATGGAAGTAAAGTGACAGACTCTTTTGTTTGTCCGGGGTTAGAAGGCCATCTGGGCTGCTGTATTCAGTCTCACACCCAGAAAGCACATGTCTTGAGAGGGTACTAGACTGGACTTTATTTCGTTCACAGAATACCCTAGGCATCTTAGCACTGCTATGACATATTCCAGATGCTGTAGAAGGTCTTCCTTTTCTTGAGCCAGAATCAGGCAGTCGTCCAAGTAAGGATAGATTTGAATGCCTTGAAGCCTGAAGTAAGCTATCACTGGAGCCAGAACCTTTGTGAATACTCTGGGCGCAGTAGATAAGCCAAAGGGCAATGCAGAGAACTGATAATGAAAACCTCCAGTTCGAAGATACTTTCTGCAACTTAGCCTTATAGGCACATGAAGGTAAGCTTCCTTGAGATCCAAAGTTACCATCCAGTGATCCTTGCCCAGCAGAGGTAACAGTTGCTGTAACGTCAACATCTTGAACTTGGGAATGTCCAGATAAGTGTTGAGGATAGATAAATCCAAAATTGGTCTCCACGTGTTCCCCTTCTTTGGTACTAGGAACAGGCGAGAATAAATCAAGCCCTTTCTGATACAGGGACTGGCTGAATGGCTATCTGGAGTAACTGAGAAACTTGCTTGTGAGCCTCTTTTCTTTGTGGAGGAGGAACATCTGGCATGCCTTTGAAAGGGGCATTGTGTGGAAATAAAGTGATGAATGATATCCAGCACCCATCTGTCTTGAGTGATTAAATCCCAATTTTCTTTGAAAAGAGACAATCTTCCTCCCAAAGGAGCTGCCAGTCGAGAATCCACTGGCAGCTGAAAAGGCAGGTCATTGGTTCTGCTTACGAAAGGACTGACCCCTGCCCTCACCAGAAGTCTGAGCAGGTGAACTGTCTGATCTAGGCCTAAAGAACCTTGAGCCCTGCCCCCGTCTAGACCTACCCCTAGACTGGGAACCGATATGTCCACCCCTTAGCAGGCCAATTTCTACTAAACTTGAGGCTGCACCTGCAAAAATCTTTAACAGTCTGCATAGACTTAGCTTTGTCCTCCATTTTCTTTAAAACTGCTTCCACAGGCGGTCCAAACAACACATCAGACTGTAAAGGAGCATCCAAATCCTGGTCTTAACATGCTCAGCTAAATTCTGATCCTTCAACCAGGCATGTCTGCGAAGAACAGAACTAGTAGCAGCCACCCTCGAGGAGGCCTGAACGCATCAAAACCACACTGCAAAGAATGCTTACCCACTTGTTCAGACACATGAACCAAATCCAGCAATTCTTTACACTCAATACCTTCCAAAGCATCCACCTTAGATTTCAATTGGGAAAGGAGATAATTCTGATATTTCAGCATATCAAACTCACAATTCAATGCCCTCATCCCTAGCGTGGAAGAAGTATATACTTTCTTACCCCACCTATCCAAAGCCCTTGCCTCTTTATCAGAGCGTACAGGATTTTTAACCACAGAAGCTTTAACACCTTTAGGCCCCTGAGAAACAGTTTCTGGGTCGCCCTAGGACTCTTAAACAAATACTTTTGAGCTTCGGGCTCCCTATATTACCTATCAGGCTTAACAGCAGCAGCAGGCAAGGTATCAGGGTTCAGAGAACCCTCTGCAAAAACATCCTCCACCACATTCAACACAGGAGGAATAGCTAAGGGCCTATGTTGGGGTAAAACAAGAATTCCCTAAGCGTTTAACTGGAGTCGGAGTAATCTTGTCCTTCCCAGATAAAGTGCTCCGTCATGGAGAGAAGAGACTGTGAAAATGAAAAATCCTCAGGACGAGAAGCTGTAGGAGTGGAATCATCCACATCAGAATCAGAATAAGTAGGAAACTCTTGCAAGTCTTCCACAGAAGACTCTGAGCCTGTGAACACTGTTCAAAACTATCAAACTCCTGTTCCACCCTAGGCCTCTTATCAGGCGGGGCATAGAACCTCTAATCAGAGTAATCAAATCTTCTGCCATTTTAAGCATATGTTTCTTAGGCACAGAGCCGAAATGCTAGGAGAAGCCCCCACAGAAGCTGAACTTGGCCTACCGCTAAAAGAAGCTTTGGCAACAGAAGGAGAGGCCCTAACTACCTTGGGAAGAGAGGGAAGAACAGTTACCTGAGAAGCCCCTCAGCCTGGCCTACCTCCTGAGAGGGCACATCCTGTAACAGTAAAGTATCTGCCTGAGACGACTCCTGGCAAAACCTCTGGCTCCCTGAGCCTTCTAAAGAACCGGTTCCTCACCTAGGCTTCACTGTTTGTCCTTGCGCTTTTCCCAAACACTAACCTAGCACAATCAAGCCTCCTCTTAATAGTGCTTGTTAAATCTACAACCAACAACGTCGTGCTCAGGCCCTAAACAAGGTATACACAATGTATGATAATCCTATGCGGTATCTGCTTCCCACAAGAAATACAGTTATTCACTTTTTCTGACGATCCCAAGCAGGAGTAGGAGCACGTGGGGGTCTTATATTCTCCCCCTCTAAGAAACTGCTTGAACAAGGTGGGTCACAATCATAGTGAGCTGAAATTGCTGCAACATGAATCTTTATGGAAGAGAAGGACAAACCTTTGTCCAATAATTCAGTAAGATATTGAAGAGCCACACTCAAATTAGGCTCTGAAATCTCCAAATTCTTGCTGTACTCCAAAATAAAAATCTCTTCCATTTTTCTGCGTACACTCTCCTAGTACTAGGCCTTCTAGCTTCCATAATCACATTTAAAACTTGTTGAGGAGCAGAGAGAGACCTGCCTTCAACACATCACAGGATATGCCAAGCTGTGAGAGAGAAGAGATTGCTTGACATGAGCATGATGACCGTCTTTCTGAGATACAGATGATGAGGAATCAGTAGTAAAGGCCATGGAGGCTTCTTTACAAGACTGGCCAATCTGGAGCTATCAGGCCTGTCTTGTCTGACCTTTAATAATACCTTTGGAAGAAGAGGCAGAGGTGGAAAGGCATAGACATGAAGGTTTTTCCAACTGAAAGACAGAGCATCCACTTTCCAAGCCGTGTGATGAAACCCCTTTGTGCAATACTTTGGCAGCTGGTGGTTTAGTGGAGAAGCGAACAGATCTATGTCTGGAGTTCCCCATGACACTGTCAATTTCTGAAATACATGAAGATCCAGTTTCATCCATGATTTGTCTGCTTAATACATCTGGGAGTTCTGTGCTCCTGGCAGAAACCTTGCCTGGAGAGTTAGTTGCAGGCTCACGCAGTCTCCCATAAAATCATTGCTTGCCTGCATAGAGGATAAGAATGTGTTCCCCTTGCTTGTTGATGTACCACATGACAGTTGTGTTGTCTGTTAGAATCAACACCTGCCCTGGAAAAGTAACATGAAAGCCATCAATGCAAACTGGACTGCTAACATCTCCTTCATGTTGATGTGTAGATGCTGTAGTCTGGCAGGCCACTTGTCTTGTAACCACTTTCCATTTAGATGAGCTCCCCAAGCAGTGTCCGAGGCATCTGTCGTTAAAATCTGCGGGTCACAGAGAGTCCCTTGTTTAGGTGACATTCCTGAGCCCACCACAAGAATTCCTTTTGAAGGCAAGGTATTATGTGAATGACAGTGTCCAAATCTTGGCAGTGCTGTGTCCATACATTTTGAGATACCATTGCAGCTTCCTCATATGCAGTTTGGCATTGGGAAGCACCAGAATACAAGATGCCATGAACCCTAATGCTTGAAGGACTGTCCTTGCAGTCAGCACGGACTGATGAGATAGTTGATGGAAGTAAAGTGACAGACTCTTTTGTTTGTCGGCCATCTGGGCTGCTGTATTCAGTCTCACACCCAGAAAGCACATGTCTTGAGAGGGTACTAGACTGGACTTTATTTCGCTCACAGAATACCTAGGCATCTTAGCACTGCTATGACATATTCCAGATGCTGTAGAAGGTCTTCCTTTTCTTGAGCCAGAATCAGGCAGTCGCCCAAGTAAGGATAGATTTGAATGCCTTGAAGCCTGAAGTAAGCTATCACTGGAGCCAGAACCTTTGTGAATACCTTCGCAGTAGATAAGCCAAAGGGCAATGCAGAGAACTGATAATGAAAACCTCAGTTCGAAACCGCAGATACTTTCTGCAACTTAGCCTTATAGGCACATGAAGGTAAGCTTCCTTGAGATCCAAAGTTACCATCCAGTGATCCTTGCCCAGCAGAGGTAACAGTTGCCGTCAACATCTTGAACTTGGGAATGTCCAGATAAGTGTTGAGGATAGATAAATCCAAAATTGACGTGTTCCCCTTCTTTGGTACTAGGAACAAGCCTTTCTGATACAGGGACTGGCTGAATGGCCCCTATCTGGAGTAACTGAGAAACTTGCTTGTGAGCCTCTTTTCTTTGTGGAGGAGGAACATCTGGCATGCCTTTGAAAGCGCGCATTGTGTGGAAATAAAATCTGTAACCGTGATGAATGATATCCAGCACCCATCTGTCTTGAGTGATTAAATCCCAATTTTCTTTGAAAAGAGACAATCTTCCTCCCAAAGGAGCTGCCAGCCCAGAATCCACTGGCAGCTGAAAAGGCAGGTCATTGGGTCTGCTTAATAAAGGACTGACCCTGCCCTCACCAGAAGTCTGAGCAGGTGAACTGTCTGATCTAGGCCTAGACTGGGAACCATAAGCAGGATATGTCCACCCCTTAGCAGGCCAATTTCTACTAAACTTCGCAGGCTGCACCTGCAAAAAATCTTTAACAGTCTGCATAGACTTAGCTTTGTCCTCCATTTTCTTTAAAACTGCTTCCACAGGCGGTCCAAACAACACATCAGACTGTAAAGGAGCATCCAAAATCCTGGTCTTAACATGCTCAGCTAAATTCTGATCCTTCAACCAGGCATGTCTGCGAAGAACAGAACTAGTAGCAGCCACCCTCGAGGAGGCCTGAACCCACACTGCAAAGAATGCTTACCCACTTGTTCAGACACATGAACCAAATCCAGCAATTACACTCAATACCTTCCGCCAAAGCATCCACCTTAGATTTCAATTGGGAAAGGAGATAATTCTGATATTTCAGCATATGAAACTGACAATTCAATGCCCTCATGGCTAGAGTGGAAGAAGTATATACTTATCCAAAGCCCTTGCCTCTTTATCAGAGGGTACAGGATTTTTAACCACAGAAGCTTTAACACCTTTAGGCCCCTGAGAAACAGTTTCTGGGTCCGCCCTAGGACTCTTAAACAAATACTTATGAGCTTCGGCACCCTATAATACCTATCAGGCTTAACAGGAGCAGGAGGCAAGGAATCAGGGTTCAGGAAGCCTCTGCAAAACATCCTCCACCACATTCAACACAGGAGGGAATAGCTAAGGGCCTATGTTGGGGTAAAACAAGAATTCTAAGCCTTTTCCTGGAGTAATCCTGGCCTTCCCATTTAAAGTGCTCCTCATGGGTGAAGAGTCTCTGAAAATGAAAAAACCTCAGGAGGAGAAGCTGTAGGAGTGGAATCATCCACATCAGAATCAGAATAAGTAGGAAACTCTTGCAAGTCTTCCACAGAAGACTCTGAAGCCTGTGAACACTGTTCAAAACTATCAAACTCCTGTTCCACCCTAGGCCTCCTATCAGGCGGGGCATAGAACCTCTAATCAGAGTAATCAAATCTTCTGCCATTTTAAGCATATGTTTCTTAGGCACAGAGCCGAAATGCTAGGAGAAGCCCCACAGAAGCTGAACTTGGCCTACCTCTAAAGAAGCTTTGGCAACAGAAGGAGAGGCCCTAACTACCTTGGGAAGAGAGGGAAGAACAGTTACCTGAGAAGCCCCTCAGCCTGGCCTACCTCCTGAGAGGGCACATCCTGTAACAGTAAAGTATCTGCCTGAGACTCCATAGAGACTCCTGGCAAAACCTCTGGCTCCCTGAGCCTTCTAAAGAACCGGCGTCCGGGACTGCCGGTTCCTCACCCCTAGGCTTCACTGTTTTGTCCTTGCGCTTCTTGGATGAAGCGCCGGAGCATCCGGCGGCATGTTATAATTAACGCTTCCCAAACACTAAACTAGCACAATCAAGCCTCCTCTTATTAGTGCGCTTGTTAATTCTAGCATAAGAGCGGCAACGAACAACGTCGTGCTCAGGCCCTAAACAAGGTATACACAATGTATGATAATCCCTATGCGGTATCTGCTACCCACAAGAAATACAGTTATTCACTTTTTCTGACATCCGGTAAAATACTGAGGCAAGAAAAACCAAAATGTTACTCTGTTTCGGTCTGAAACTCCGTTTCGAAAATCTCAGAACGCCAACCTGCACTCGCAAAATTGCTTCTGCATCGGACCATGCGGCAAAAGACTGAGGAAATGGCGCCGGTCATGCGCATTAGTACCCTGACGTACTGGCGTCAGTCCTCTGGTATTCGGGCCGACTATACCCAATAGTCAGGACTGCAGCAAGGGAAGACGAAGAACATCTGCTGAGGTAGATGTGGCCCTGGTGGAATGTGACCTGATTCCCTTGGGCACCGGTTTACCATGATGCAAATAGCAGAAATGAATGCAGTGGCTTATCCACTTTGAGATAGACTGCTTTAAAATAGCCTTCCCCTCTGATCCTGCAGCAAATGCCACCAGTAGCTGCTCAGACTTTCTTAGAGATTTGGTCCTGTTTGAGTAGAATCTTAGTTGTCTGTGTACATCCAAGGAATGTAGAATCCACTCCCCCTTGTTCTGCGGATTTGGGTAAAAAGTTGGCAGGTGAATGGTTTGGTTAAGAGCCACACTGCATACCACCTTAGGCATAAAGGAAGGATTGGTCCTGAGGGAAACCCTATCCAGATAAAATGTAATAAAAGGCTAACAGCCATGAGGGCCTGTAGTTCTGAAATCCTTCTTGCTGAAGTGATTGCGAGAAGTAAAGCTGTTTTCCAAGACAGAAACTTTATATGCACAGTAGCTGCTGGTTCAAATGGAGGCAGGGTGAGCTTTTCCAACACAGAATTGAGGTCCCATGCAGGAGTTGGTGATCTTCTGGGGGGGCCTTAAAGTTTTGGCCCCTCTAAGATACTGTTTTAGCAGAGGATGAAAAAACATGGGAGGCTCTGTGTCGTAATGAGCCGAGATGGCAGAGGCATGGATTTTTATTGAAGAAAAAGATAGGTCCTTGTCAAGCATCTCAGTCAAGTAATGTAAAATCTGAGGAATATTTGGCTTTGCTGTATCAGTCCCTTGTGCTTGGTTCCAAGCACAGAACCTCTTCCATTTATCAGCATAAGATTTTCTAGTACTAGGCCTTCTGGCTTCCAAAATGACATCCATCACAGATTTACTGAGAGGTGGTGTTTGAATAATTACATGATCCGCCATGCTACCAGGTTCAGAGTTTGGAGCTGATTGTGCAGAATTTGATTGCTCTGCTGAGACAGTAGATGAGGTATTTGAGGCAAGTACCAAGGAGGGAGTTGAGACATATTCCTTAGAATTGGGTACCAGTGCTGGCGAGGCCAGTCTGGGGCAATTAGGATCATTTTTGTTTTTTCCTGTCTTTTAGTAAGACCTTGGGAAGAAGAAGAAGAGGAGGAAAGGCGTAGACTGATAGGTTTTTCCAACTGAAGGAGACAGCATCCACTTTCCATGCTTGTCTGTGATAAGACCTTGTGCAGAATTTGTCCAGTTGATAATTCTGGGGAGAGGCAAATAGATCTATGTCCGGACTCCCCCATTTCTCTGCTATCATGCTGAAGACTTGTGGATCCAGTTTCCACTCGTGAAGGTCCATAAGATTTCTGCTTAGGTCGTCTGCCAGAGTATTTTGTTTTCCTGGCAGGAACTGAGCTTGAAGATGTACTTGGTAAGTCAAGGCTGTGTCCCACAATGCCATGGCTAGTCTGCAAAGGGGGTAGGAATGTGTACCCTCCTGCATGTTTATGTACCACATAACAGTGGTGTTGTCCATCTTTATTAGTAGTTGTCCTGGATGAAGTAAGTCCTTGAAGGCTGTCAGGGCATTCTGAATAGCTAACATCTCTTTCTGGTTGATATGCAGATGCATTTGTTTTGGGCTCCATATGCCCTGAATGCATCTCCCCACCAGGTGGGCCCCCCAAGCATAGTCTAATGAGTCTGTAGTCAGGGTTTGGGTGGCAGGGGGTAGAGTGAAAGACCATCCCATGTTCTGGTGACATGTCTCTGCCCACCAAAAAAAACTCCTGTTGTACGCAGGGAATGAGAGGGATCACTGTTTCCAGACTGTGACAATGTTGACTCCATAAACTTTTTAGATACCACTGTAGTTTCCTCATATGCAGTCTTGCATATGGAATTAGTAGAATGCAGGATGCCATGAACCCCAAAGCCTGCAGAATTTGTCTTGCAGATAACTGGGTTTTTGCTGCCATCTGTTTGAAGTAAATAGTCAGTTGACTTTGCCTGGCGTAAGGTAAGCCATCTGGGCAGCTGTATTCAAGCTTGCACCCAGGAATGTAATCTTTTGAGAGGGTACCAGTTGTGATTTATTTTCGTTTATTGTGTACCCTAGGCATGTTAGAAGCCTTTTTACAAATGCCAGATGTTGAAGAAGAATGTCCTTGTTTTCTGCTTGAATGAGACAGTCGTCCAAGTAAGGATAGATATGTATGCTTCTTTGTCTGCAAAATGCAATTACTGGTGCCAGGCACTTTGTAAAGATCCTGGGCGCAGTAGATAAGCCAAAGGGCAGTGCAGAGAATTGGTAATGCTTATGCACGATTCCCTTATTGGGATATGCAGGTATGCCTCTTTTAAGTCTAGAGTCACTAGCCAAGCGTTCTTGCCCAACATGGGTAGAAGCTGTTGCAAAGTTAGCATTATGAATTTTGGGATGTCCAAGAATGTGTTCAAAATTGATAAATCCAGTATTGAGTGCCAGGCATTGTCTTTTCTGGGTACCAACAACAGTCTTGAGTAAAATCCTTGGCCTTTTTCCTGTTCTGGTACTGGCTGAATAGCCCCCATATCCATGAGGGGCGTAACTTGTTTCTGTGCCTCTGCCCATTGATTTTTTTGGCAGATCTGGCCAACCGTTTGGAATTGGCAAGGTATGGAAATGAAATCTGTATCCCTGGGATACTATGTTTAATACCTACTCATCCTAGGTTATTAACTGCCAATTTTGAGCATGAAGTGCTAATTTTCCCCCTAAAGGGGCTGCCGAAAGATAAATGCTTGGTGATGGCAGAGGGAACTCACTGAGACTGTTTACTGTAGGGTTGTGGTTTGTTTCCTCCAGATTTGGAGGTAGATGCACCCATTGCTTTGACCTGTAAGAACCCTGTGATTGGTATCTAGAGCCTTTTGAGTGCCTGGATTTGTCCTGTGAGGCTCTGTCGGACACAGGAAAGGACCAAATTTTTGTAGGCCAGTGTCTACTGAATCTTGGTGGCTGCACTAGTAAGAAGTCTTTTACAGTTTGTATATACTTAGCTTTGTCTTCTATTTTCTTTAAAACCTCTTCTGCCTTATTACCAAACAGAGTATCATGCTCCTTGAGCCAGGCATGCCTTCTAATCACAGATCCAGTAACTGTGGCCCTGCAGGAGGCCTCCAAGGAATCAAAACCACACTGCAGAGTATGCTTTCCAACCTGTTCTGCTGCATGCAATAATTCCTGTAATTCTTTATTTTCCACACATTCAGAAATCAACATCATTTTCTGTTTCAATAATCCCATAACATGCTGTTGATATTTAAGCATATGAAACTGGCAGTTTAAAGCCCTAATTGCCAAGGTTGCAGACGTATAAACCTTTTTTCCCCATCTATCCAGCGCCCTGGAATCTCTATCAGAGGGGGTAGGATTCTTAGCTATTGAGGCCTTTTACCTTTGGGACCCTGTGAAATAGTTTCAGGGTCAGCAGCAGGATTTTTTAATAAAAATTTGTGGGAGTCAGGAACCCTGTAATATCTGTCTGGCTTACTAGGAGCCGGAGGTAGGGAATCTGGAGCCATGCTTGATTCCGAAAACACATCAACAATGTCCAATACAGGATTTATGGTCAAATGCCTATGCTGAGGAAGAAGAAGAAAATCCCTAAGCCTCTTTTTTGATTCTGAGAAATCTGACTCTCCCAATGAAAATGCTCCCTCAAAGCATGCAAGGTTTCACCAAAAGAATAATCTTCAGGAGGTGATGCTGATGGGATGGATTCCTCTGCATCTGAATCCCCATATGATGGTATAGAAAATCCCTGATCAGTAGAGGAATCAGAAGAAACAGAAACCAGATCTGAAGATTCATAATCAGTGTCTTGCCTAGGCCTCTTATCGGGGGGGGGGGGTTGGGAACCCCTGATCAAGGTAATTAAGTCTTCAGCCATTTTGATCATCTGTTTTTTTGGCATGGAGGCCTGAGCACGTGGCTCATGCGTCGGTTTTTTAGTCTTGGAAGTTGCTTTTGTCTTTGTTTTTGAAGCTGGCGTCGGTTTTATATAGAAATGCTGAGGCCTGAAAACACCCTCAGAAGCCGGTGCCTGCTCAGCAGCTCCGAACCCATCCGAGGGAGAGACATCGGCGGGTACAATACTCTGAGAATTTCGCAGCATGCTGGACTCCACATGGGTCTCGGTAGAGGCCTGCGACTCAAAAGTAGTGGGTATCAGGGACTGCAAAAGCACCTCACTGAGTACTGACGAACCGGCGACTAGCTTAGGAGAAGCTTCGTCATCGATTTTGGACCTCGGCGGTCTGTCTCTGTCCTTTTCGTTTTTTTGTGAACTCCGGTAGTCGGATTGCTATCCGACGACATTTCAGGGTAGTTAAATCTGTTTCCAAAATATTTTGAAGCAAAGATATACCGATGCTTAATAGTGCGTTGGTTAAATCTAGCACAAAACCGACAGCAAGGCACGTTATGATCTGGGCCTAGGCAAGGAATATAGTACATATGGAAATCCTTATGAGGTATTTGCTTCTCACAAGTAATGCAATTATTAACTTTTAATGACATTGGTAAGGAGCAAGAAAAAGTTTCCCCAACGGGGTACTTAGCTTTAATAGAAGACTTCGGTTCTGAAACTCGAATGTGAAAATTTAAGGAGTCGGCCAACTGGCACTTGTGAACTGCTTCTGCTTCGGGCACTGCGCAGCAAGAAAGACTAAAGAAAATGGCGTTGGCTGCATGTTTTATACCCCTGACGACCTGATGTCATGGAAGAGGAGACAGCAACCAATGCAGGACCCAAGACTTTGATATTCAGGCTGACTGAGGGCCACCTGCCAGCAGATTACCCAAATATAATGAGTGCAACAGTGAAACACGAAGACCATCTGGGAAACAAGGTAAAAGGAATTGAAAGACCACCACAAAAGAAGAAATAGATACATTTTGGGAAAGTATTTATGAAGATCCTGTGGAACATAAAGGTGCAGAATGGATAGAATAAGTAAAAGAAAGAATAAGAAGTTCAAATGTACAGGATATGAAATGGGATGAAGTAACGGCTAGAGAGACTGAAACAAATTTAAGAAAGGACTCTAATTGGAAAACCCCAGGCACAAATGTAGTACCGAACTTCCGGCTATAAGTATTAACATCTTTGCACGAAGATTTAGCCATGTGTAGGAACTATTTATATGCACATCCCTGACAGACACCAGCCTGGTTAACAACAGGAAAAATAATGCTCCTATTTAAGAGTGAACCTGCAAGGTACCCTAAAAATTATAGGCCAATAACTTGCCTTTCGATGACATATAAACTATACATCGGAATCAATGCCGACAGAGTTTATAGTCATTTAGAAAAACCTCAACTATGGCAATAGAACAAAAGGGTAATAAGATAGTCATATGGAACAAAGGATCATCTGTTGGTAAATAAAGTCATAGTTGAGAACTGTAAAAAAGGGAAGCATCAACGTATGACATGGATAGACTTCAAAAAAGCATTTGGCAGTATCCCACATTCATGGATATAAAAGTGCTTAAAATGTATAAGATACACACTACTGATAAACTACATCACAGTAACCATGAATTAGTGGCAAACCACTTTGCAGTTAAGCCATGATAAAGGACAAATTATTATTCCAGGGATAAAAATCCAAATGGGAATATTCCAGGGTGACTCTGTCACCGCTGCTCTTTCACCTTGCCCTTAACAGATTAGGTCATAGCCATAACATGGCTCCCAGAAAGCAATGAAGTGTGAAGACTTCTCATCTTCTCTTTGCCTATGATTCAGAACTGTATAGCTCATCAGATGAAGAACTGCAAGTAGTCAAAACTTTTTCAGATGATACAAGAATGTCATTTCGTCTTGATAAATGTGCAAGAAAACACCTTCAAAGCAGGAAAGTTGCAGCACCAAGAAAACATCAGTTTGGGACAAGAATGTGATATAAAAGAACTCCAGCAAGAGGGAGTGTAGAAATATTTGGGAATTGATGAAAGATCAACAATAAAACAAACAAATGTGAATAAAACTCAGTAAGGAATATTTTGGAAGACTTAAATTAATCCTGAAAACAGCATTGACATCTAGGAACAAAGTTCAAGCTATAAACCAATTTTCTCCTCCTGTCCTAACTTACAGTTTTGGCGTGACTGACTGGCCCCAAAAGGTGTTGGACAGATCAGACAGGAAAAGAAGGAGGATGCTTCATGCTCATCAAATCAATTACAAAAATCGGTGCATACCAAGATAATATATTCCCTATTCTGAAGGAGGCATGGTCCTCCTTGAAACTGATTACATGTATAGATCTGCAATCGTGGGACTGCATACATATAAGCTGATGTTCACAAGACCCAAACATAGTGAAAGTTTTGAAACAAGGAGAATAAATCTAAGACGACTTCCTTTCTTAGTCTAGCAGAAGCATACTAGCGTCAAGCGGGAATGGAAATCTAACCACTGGAAATCAAACCAGAAGTAGAAAAAAATCAGGCAGCAACTGAATGTGCCAAAAAAATAAGAAAAATGAAAGAATATAAGGTGAAGGATCAGATGAGAAGCTAAAAATTGAGGAAAATGCATAAATATAGTTGCAAATATAGAAAACTCCTGGAACAACCTCATCTTGATCGGGATCAAATGCAGGAATGGTTAAGAAGAGGCAAATTTAAACCAAAAGATGAAAGGTTAATGTTGGCGGCCCAAGATAGTGGACTACGTACATGTTGGTCTGCAAAGTCCATTGAACATGTGAAAGAAACATACAAATGTAGGTTTTGTAAACCAGAACTGGAAACAGTCGCACAGCTTGTTGCTGATTGTGACATACTAATGGCAGAAGGACTGTATACTGAAAGGCATAACACTGTGGCAAGACTGTTGCACTGGGATTGTGCAAACATTATAACATTGAAGAAGCTGAAAAACACTGAAAACATGAGCCACAAAGCATCTTAGAAGTTTATATCACGTGGGATCACCCACTATCAACAGTTCAAAAGACAGATGCGAGAAAAACAGATATAGTGGTCCATGAAAAGAAGACAAAACTAGCATTGATTATTGAAATTTCTACACCCAGTGACTACAGTGTCTTGCATACAAAGAGACACAAAGTCATAAAATATCGGGATTTGCAGTCAAAAATGAGAGCAACATGGAAGAAAGATACCCAGACAGTTCCAACAGTACTAGGAACAATGGGTCTTATAAAAAAAAATCTATAATTGTATTTAGATATGTTAACGATGCATATAACTCTGTACAAATCGCAGGAGGAATCATTACGGGGCACATTGTGGATGCTGTAAAGAGCACTTCTGGCTGATAATAAAGATTGAAACAATACTAATTTCACGAACTTTAATCATACGACTTAGGAATGGGGTCCATGCCTGTCACAGTATTAGAAACCCAAAAGATTTAGAGAAAAAAATGGAAGCGATTGCCAACTTTTTGGCCGACAGGTTCAGCTCAAATTTCTCCCACGATAGTCCAAATGAAATGCCAAATATCGCAATCCCCATGCACTTTCCAAGGCCAAAAACACTGCTTCAATGGGTCCGATAACATCCTGAGATACTTATGAAATAGGATGAAACATGACCTTTCTGGTCCACTTCAATCACTTTTCAACAGGAGAGTACAGTCAAGGTTTTGTGCCCAAAGAATGGAAGATGGCTATAGTTATTCCTCTGCACAACCACTGATCCACATAACTACAGGCCTATAAAGTCTGACCAGCCTCACATGTAAGCAGGAATCATCATGGACATGATAAATGAGGACTTAGGTAACCTGCAAATGCTGGACTCATCACAGTTCAGCTTTGGTAAAGGAAGGTCATGCCTATTAAATCTGGTGGACTTCATTGAGAGGCTCACCAAAGCAATGGATGAAGGCAAGACTGTGCACACAGCTAACCTCAGCCTGGCCAAAGCTTTTGATAAATATCCCACTCAGGCATTATAGACAATTATTATTTATTTATTTTACATTTCTTTACCAGGAAAAGTCTGAATGGACATGGGTCCTTTTTCAGTGGAGGCCCAGAGAGAAAAGCTCCTAATATAGTATATAATTTTTCATGTCAGTTTTGTTTACATAAGACATTTTGAATACACAGTAACAGTACACAGTAGTATGATAGCCATTAATAATGCAAACGCTAGATACATTTACATAAAGTATACAATTTCTGACTTAAAGCAATTTATACATATTCTAATTTGCAAATAATTACATATTTATTATACCATGCAGATCTGCAGGACCTCAAAGCTAGGGCTATAATAGAAGTGAATATAAAAGGAGGGGTGAGGGGTTAATGAAGGTAGAAGAGAGAGGAGACTGGGTACATTTGTGGGGGAGTAATGTACTGAGAGAGAGGGATTTGGAAATGAGCAGTAGGTAGTATAAAGATTACTGAGGGTTGTCACAAATACAGAGCCAGGTTGCAATAGGTGGATTTTAAGGCTAAGGACATAATACAAGTTGGCACAGGAAGGAGGGATGTGGGGTTAGTAAGAGTTGGATAGAGAAGGGATGAGGTACATTAGTGGGAGTAGCAAAGTGCCTGGAGAGGGGGATTGGTAATAGAGCAGCAGAAAGTTGGGTTGTCACAGTTACAGAGCCATGATTACTGTAGGTGGGATTTTAAGGCCTTTTTGAAGGCGGCAACAGAAGTTCTGGCTGAGATGTTGGGGGGAAGGTTTTTCCAATGTTTGGCAATAGTGTTGCTATAGAGAGATATACCTGTGGAATTATTGGCTTTGGTCACAGCTAAGAGGATTTTTTGACTGGATCATAGAACTTTAGTTTTGGTGCTTGGGTATAGTATATTTTGTAGAGCAGGGTTTTTTTTCAGGATAGTGGGTTAGTATAAGTTGATTGTAAAGAATGAGGTGGGGAAGTTCCAGCCAATTGAGTGTTTTAAGGGGAGTGCAGTGGTGTGATCTGTGAGGGGTATTGGTTGCAAATTTTGCAATTTTATTATAACATGCTTGCAGATTGGAAAGAATTTTCTGAGACTGTCGAGATGTACAAAAGAGTGGAGGTGAGGTGACATGGGTGCATGCAATAGTGGCTCTGGTGGAGGCAGTTAGGAACTGTTTATTTCTGTATAGCATGGCAAGTTTTTTATGTACTTTCTTTATGGTATTCGATGTATGTATGTCAAATTTCATGCTGCTGTCAATTACAAGCTCTAGCAGTTTGGTGTAATTGACAGGAGATATGAATGTGTTAATACTGGAGGTGATATTAAATGTAATGTTGCGAGTAGAATGTTGTGAGGGTGGAAAGATATGAAACTGAGTTTTATTGGGATTTAATATAAGTTGTGATTCAGAGAGCCATCTTTCAACAGCTAGAGAGGACGATTACGTTTTTTTGTAGCAGTGCCTGGGGAGAGGAGGAAGCACAGATTAGTGTGGAATCATCTGCATATTGAATGACATAAGCATGAAGTGTGGCAGTATGTAGGTCATTAGTGAAAACAGAAAAGAGCAGTGGTCCAAGAATAAAACCCTGTGGGACTCCTACTGAGACTGGTAGTAATGGGGAGATATCCTGGTACCATCTGACTGCCTGTCAGGTAATTTCCAAACCAGGAAATGACGGGGGAGCTTAGATTTAATTCTGAGAGAGTGTTGCTGAGTTTATCATGATTAACCGTCAAAGGCCTTGGAAAGGTCTAAGAATATAGCCGAGACATTTTCCATTGTTCCTGTGGTTGTTGACTGTCTGTGTGAAAGACATAAGGGCTGTGGTAGTGCTATGTGATGGTCTAAAACCATGCTGTGTATTTGTGAGTAGATTATGAGAGTTTAGGAATGCCACTATTTGTGTGTGTACACACCTTTCAATAATTCTGGAGAGGGGGGAAGAGTATGGCAATTGTTCAGTAGTTGGCTAGTTCTTTGGAGCTGCCCCTTTGTGGAGTGGAGTGATGTAGGAAATTTTCCAAAGGTGGGGGACTAGGTTTTCAGCTATACATGCGATTAATGAGAATTGTTACAGGATATGCAATTACATTAGTGGCATTTTTTAAGAATTCAGCCAGTAGTCGATCTGCAGAGAGAGATGTGGGTTTTAGTTTATTAATCAACTTTTTAATAGTGGAGATGGGGACAGGTTGCAATGAGAAGCTCGGTTCAGTAGTATTGCTTCTGGGTGACTTGGTAGAAGTAGCAGGCTTTAGAGAGTTAGCTACAGCTAGGATGGAATCAGTAAAGAACTTGTTGAACTGAGTTGCTATGTCTGTTGAGCTACCAGTGGTTGGAGGGGCAGGGGTGCCAGTTTTATCTGGGTGGAGCACTTTGTTGATGGTTGCCCAAAATGTTTTAGGATTGGTTTGATATCTATTTTGAATGTTTTGGTAGCAGTTTGTTTTGTCTCCTTTAATCTTTTTCTTTGCTTTATTTCTAAGCTCAAGATATTTTTGTTTATCAGCAGGTGTACCTGTTTTCTTCCAGTTTACCCAGGCTTTGTCCCTGTTATGTAGTAGAAATCTAGTCTCTTTGGATAACCAGGGACATAATTAGCTTTAATTCTAATGGTCCTGGGAGGTGCATGGTGGTCTACTATGCTGAGGAATGTTGTGTTACAGAAGGATACAGCATCATCTAGATTAAGTGTTCTCAAGGAGTACCAGTTGCAACTTGCTAGAGCGGCAATAGAATTGTTTGAATTACAGGATTTTTTTTTTACTACGTATCTGATGACAGGTGGTGGATTTTGTTAGATAGGTTTCACTTCTGATTAAATAGCTTGGTAGGTGGTCACTCAGACTGTCTGAGAGGCAGCCTGAGATACTAATTTTGTCTGGTATGTTTGACACTATCCAATCGAGTATTGATTATCTCTCTGTTGTCTTAGCAAGTCTAGTTGGGGCTTGGATAAGTTCAGAAAACCTGTGGAGGTTGATGAAGTTTGTAGGTTGTAGGTTTGGAGAAGTTGCATGTTAGCCAATCAATATTGAAATCGCCTAGTATTATAGTTTCAAGAGGTATTGAGTTACTAGCCCAGTGAAGCAGATTTTCTACGATGTCTATAGTGTTACCTGATGGAAGGTAGCAACTGATTAGGTTTATGGCTTTTTTAGTATTCAGATATAGTTTAGTAATTATAACTTCTGCTGCTGCTAATGTAGGTAATGGAAGGTCTACTATTTCAATGTTTAGTTGGTTCTTAAATAAAATCAGCAGCTGTAGCACCAAAGTTACTTTATTCAAATGTAGTATAAACTACATATAGAAAAAACAAGTATAGATCATATACTCATTTTTTTCTGTATGTAGTTTATACTACATTTGAATAAAGTAACTTTGGTGCTACAGATGCTGGTCTTATTCGTGTTTTGGAATTTGTCTGTTTTGAGTCCTTGCAGCCGCCATACCTGCAGAGGGTTTTGTTCTTTTTAAATAAAATACCAATGCCTCCACCTTTTATTTATTTAACATTTGTTTACCGGGAAAGTCTGACTTGGAACAAAGCCAATTTTCAGCAGAAGCCCAGGGAGAAATGCTCCAGATGAATGTCTTTGAAACATGGGAGGAAACCAGAGCACCTGGAGGAAACCCACACGAATGCAGGGAGAACATGCAGACTCCACACAGAAGGCACTCCAGCCGAGAATTGAACCGGAGAACCTCTTGTTGTGAGGCAACAATGCTACCGGTGCACCACTCCTCCATTTGTTAGTTCTATCTTTACGCAGTAGGTCACAGCCCAGACAATTATGTCGTTGTTAGCTGTATCAGGTTTTTGCCATGTTTCAGTGAGTAAAACAATGTCAGGACAGTAGAGGGAAAGGTGTGCATGCAGTTCTGAGGTCTTGTTTATGATGCTTCTAATGTTTATGTTAAGTAGAAGCAGGTCAAAGGCTTTTTTGAGGAGGTGTGCAAGGGTGTGAGTGGAGTTTTGTGTTGTTGGGTGGTTGATGGGTTTGTTAGGGTCAAGGTTTGGGTATACATCTCCACAAAGGGCTAGTTTGGAGGTGATTTGCACTATGGTGTGGAAGATGTTAATAATATACTAAGTGATATGTTATGGATGGTTTGGTATGTTGGCAGTAGGATGAATGGGATATGGTGAAAGAGAGCTATGTGAAAGATGGAGAGGTAAATGTGGAGGTTTAAAGGTATTGTGTCAGTAATGTTAGTGTTAGTAATAGCATGATGAGGTGGAGGTATGAGATTAGTGTGGTAGTATGATGTAATATGTGCAAGTAGTAAAAGGGTTAAGAATGTTAAGATGTTAACTAGAGTCATAGGTAAATTAAGCTGGGGTTTGTGTAGTGAAGCTAAGGTACTTTAGAGATGTGTGTGGTGGTGTTAGTGACAGTGTGTGAAATTAAGTATTAGATAGTAGAAGGAAGAATGGGGGGTGTGAACAGTAATAGGTTGATTGTGTGTTTATGTACAGGCTGTTAAGAGTGCTAGTTGATGGTGGTGTGGAATATGCGTTGAGGTGGTAGGTGGGAGTGGCTGAAAGGTGTTTAATTGTTGGTGAGTGCTGATTTGCCTACATGCAGTGGTGGGAGAGGTCAGGGTGTATAAATCTAATGAAAGGGTGTGTGGGAAAGGGGTAGAGTAGGGGAGTGGAGTGAGTCTGAGGGTAGCGAGGGTAAATGCAGCAGGTTGAGCCTTGACTCAGCTATAGGCAAGAAAAAGAATCAGTGAAGCCCAAACTGGGTAAGTATAGACACTGCAAATGTAAACTATAGAGGGCCAGAGAAGCAGAAATACAACTGTTAACTTTTTCTGACATCGGTCTGAGGCAAGAACAGTTTCCCCAACGGGGTACTTAGCTTTATAGAAGACTTCGGACTGAAATTCTAATTCGACAATCTCAGGAGTCAACCGACCGGCACTTGCGAACTGCTTCTGCTTCGGGCACCGCGCGGCAAGGAAAACTGAAGAAAATGGCGTCAGTTGCAATATATGTACCCCTGGCGCACTGACGTCAGGGATGAGGCGACAGCAACCGACGTCGGACCAAGACTTTGGAAATTCGGCCGACTGCGGGACTGCCTGACGACAGGATAACCCAAGTGTGATGACTGCAGCAGGGTAACACGATGAACATCCAAGAATAACAAGGAAAGAGATAGAGGGAGCAAGGAAATATAGAATAGATTGTAACAGAGAAGCATGTGAAGTTTTTTAGGTGGCCTTAGGTAGGCAGTACGATAATTAAAACAGCAGTGGATGAGGGGGAGGGGGAGTTTGGAAGCTGGAGCAAGAGGCAGAGGGGAAGATAGTGCAGTTGGTGTATTTCGGTGATGGACAGGACTCATTACGTAGCTATAAGTCTGGTACAGAATAACTTAGGGTGAACATACACCTTTGAAAGGTTAACTGTTGCTGGGAGGGCTGCTTCGGCCAGGTGGGTTTAGATGCTCAGGTCTCTAAAGAGGACACTACAGCACTTGAAATATAGTCCATTTTGCCAGGGTTTTCAACTAACATCTTCAACCAGGAAGTACCCAGAATAGTTCACAGATTTTCTCAAATGGAAAAAAGTATGATGGTTACACACATCTACTCTTTATGCACTGGAGTTCTGCAACTGCAAGTAGAGCTTTTCCTTAAAACACCTGTATTGATGCAAGCTCATTAATTTGGGTATACACTCTTTTATCACCAGCTGGACAGCCAAATGCCTCACTGACAGGACCCAGGAGGTCAAAGTGAGTGCGGCCACCTCCACCAAGAGGCCAGTCTCTAGCAGAGTCCCCCAGGGTTTGGTACTGAGCCCCCTCCTTTTTGGCATCTGTTTTTCTGAAATGGAAGCAAATGCTGAAGGCTTATGGCTGACTACGTTTGCAAATAATTGCAATCAACAACTACCCTGCATACAATAGATGCCATGGTCTCAAACTCAGTGCTAAGAAGTGCATAACTGTATCCTTTGGGAAGTCGACCAGCGCGGCTAATTACCATTTTGATAACACACCCCTAAGAATTTACCCAGTGGTCAGATCTGAATACGCACACAGAGAGTAGCCTTACCTCTGACCACCACATGGCCGCAGTAGTAAGGAAATCCTTTTATGTTGAGCAACTAAGTAAAGGCATGGCACCTAGGTCCAAAGAGGTCATTATCCCACTGTGCTCTATCTTTATTAGACCGATCATAGAGTACAATGCTCCCCTTCAGTATGTCCCTGCCCAGGCATATGCAGCAACTAGAGTGACCACAGAGGTGCCTTACAAAAAGAATACAAAGCAATACAAACCTGCCTTGTGCAGATCACCTTAAAGCCCTTTCTTTCTACTTAGTCTCCTACAGATAGCGGAGGGGTGATCTATCCCTGGCTTACAAGGCATCCGCGAACTACACACTTATGAATCTCTTGCACATTCATAAGTCAAACAGTACCAGAAATACAAGGTCTAGGGAACATAATTTTGTCTGTGACGTAAACATAATACACTGGAAAAACATGTGTCCCAGTGACTGCCCCTTCTACGGAACAGGCTTCCCATCCATGTGAAGCTGAGTTTGCTTATAATTTAAGTGCAACCTAGACCAGTGGATGGGGAACAAGAAATTTACACCGGGCCTGGCACCCATGTCCTTTATGGACAGAGGTAGCTTTTAAATGCCTGGTCCCTCAATGTCCTATTTGGATACAGGACACCATTATTCTTTTCGAAAACTTGGGTAGGCTTAGAAAGGATCCCCCGCTCCAGGTCGTTAGCCTATTAACAATCTATGAATCCATAAACAGTTTTAACAAATTATAATAGTGATATAGACTAAACAATACAGACAATGCTGGTAATGTTTATCTGTAACTATTGAGTTTTAGCCAGAACTGACAGTATAAGTTAAACTATCAAAAATCTCATGGACTAGTTTCATTAGTTTGCACTTTATAGAACAGCTGTGCATTTCTAGGTTATGAATTTTTAAAAACAATGCTCTCTTCATTTTAGGTGCTAAAATGGTGTTATGAGGCTGCCACAGTACATAAATACCAACTCTGAATTTTAGCTTGTTATCACAAGGAACAGCAATCTATGCTATAGCCGTTAATATTAGCTCAAGTGCATCTGCTTCATGAGAACTTTTGACGTGACGTTTTTTGAGCTACAGCTGTGACACTGTGCCTGCATCCTGCCCTGTAGTGCAGCCCCCTCCACCTTACTATGACTGTTGGGAGGGGTATTGCAACAAGCTGGGATGAATATTCTACAGGAACAAAACCACTTTCAACAGATGTACTGGTTGCTGTCTGTACTGAGCACTTGTAGCCTGTAAACGTCTGTTTGTAGACAGTGTGTAAAAGCCTTGAACAGTATAAGGCAATACAGCTTCTGAAATATCGAAAACATCACCATCTACCAAAAAAGTAAATGTACTATATCACTGTAGATCACTAAAATTGGTTAGTACAGTGAATCTGCACTACTTAATACATATGTCAACAAAGTCAGTTTTGTAACAGACCACAAGTTCTTGAAACTTGTCACAGTAAGCTTCTCCCACACCATAGAAAAGTTACTAGTGTTTTCTTATACATCAAATGTATTTTGGGCCACTCCATACAAAAAAAAATACATCACATGCACAAATTTGAAATAACTATAAATACTTAATATGCAATTATTTTGCTACTGATTTACAAGGAATTACTTGTATTCATCGACCATTCTCCTGCATTTAACCTGATCCAACAATACAGTTACAAACAGTTAAAAGTTTTAAACACATAACATTTTCCATTTTCAGACTTGGGCCTCCCTAGAGAAGTTAGTCTCATCATTTGAGAAACATTATACCAGGTCAAACACCACTCTCTTAATGTCCTAGGCTTTCTAAACATCTGCTTACAATGACTGATATTATCACACCTTAAGCCTATATGTATCCATCCCTGTTGTACACTTTCAAAGACAATATGCTTATATTTATTGGACCACAACCTCAGTTAACAATCTTTAACTTCTTATGCCAAAGTCAATTCTTACCACTGTGACTGTCACAAAAAAAAACTAATAATAACAATAGTAATAATAAATGAATTTATACTACATGCAATAATAAGTGATAATGAACAATACAATACGCCTTCCAAAGATGCACTCCATAACGTTAACACAAAATCAACAGAGTGGTATCAAAAGAGCAATACTAATTAAAAAAGATTCAGTAAATGTTGATCTGACAAACAGGTGAATGTAGTAAACAGAAATGCAAAACAAACTTATAAAACATCTGCAGCCATACAAGCAATTAATAACACATGAAGATAGCAAATTAGGGGGCAATCCAGAATGTAAAATGAAGACCCATACATGCAGACAGAACTAGAAGAGAGTCCAAATGCATTACTAAATGGAATAAGTACAACCAAATTAACCTGAGCCATACTGCTCAATGTGTGTTGTTGTCTTTCGGCTTTTCCCGGTTAGGGATTGCCACAGCGGAACCCCAGTCCGCAAATGACTGGCAGTAGATTTTCATGAACGTCGAGGTGCCAGCTCGACGTTCAACATTCAACGAAGGCATGCCAATTTACGCATGTCTTTCGAATGCCCACCCAACCATGGGGAGGACATGCAGACTCCACACAGAAGGCACTCCCTGCACTCCAGCCGAGAATCAAATGGAGAACCTCTTGCTGTGAGGCAACAATGCTACCGCTGCACCACTGCGGATACTGCTCAATGTGCAAGCACTGGAAATGTATGCAAAATTTATTTTATTTATTTATTTTCAGTTGGTTTACCAGGATAGTCCAGTGGGCCAAGAAGAACCCATTTTCAATGGAGTCCTGGGGAGAAAAGCTCCAAACAATCAAAGTTACAATCGGTTAATCATGATAATTATACAAGAGTAAGAGATTCAAACAAACAATTTACAACGTATTAGAGGAAACAATACAGCTAGTACAAACTAGAGCTGAAACTTTTACAAATAATACAAACTAGTAATGTAGCATACAGGTGGTACAAACAAAGAAGGAATGTTTCAAAGTACTTAATGAGAAGTACGGTTACATATCAGCAATCCTACATGTAAAGGGTACAGTGTGGTGTATTCTAGTGGATGCAGTAACACTAAGAGTGTATGAGATAGGAGGAATTATAAGGAAATATTGCAGATGTAAAATCAAAGTTATGTTTTGAAAAGTAGGTACCTCCAGGCCCCTAAAAAAATTGGTCACATAATTATCATAACATTTATGTAGCAATAAGAATAGCTTTCTCCATTTTGAGTAAAACCATGGAATACCTCTCAGAGATGTAATTTTTAAAGAATGTCAACCAAAAACTGTTTAAATGCTCAGACATTACTTACCAGCATTAAACATCAAAATCAATGGAAAAAACTTTCCAAGGGACAAATGCTTCTTAAAGCATCAGGAAGACCAATGGGACAAAACGTAACTTCATTACATAATTAAAAAGAAACGTCATATTAAAAATGTAGCTAGGATAACCAACAGGTACCATCATCTTGTTACAACATACAGAGAAACTGATAAACTACTGCTACACAGACTGTGTACGTGTAAATTAGTAGATTTCTGTTTTTGGTGTTGAAACACAATGACATTCCACAGTAACATATTGTAACTGTATTTCACACAAAACTTAACCGCAGTAAAGTATTCCAAATTTATTTTATGTTTGTTAACCTGCGCAAACACCTATGCCAATTTAGTGGTTTTATGGTGGGAGAAACTACATCTCTTTACACATGAGGACTTCAGGTACATCAAATTCTACAGGCGTTTTGTTGACGATGTCATAGTCATCTGGGAAGGCACACAGACCTCATTTGAGTCATTTATGCAGTTTCTAAATACTACTACCACATTTTTAAGATTCACACAAGACATCTCTGACAAAGAAATCAATTTCTTAGACGTTACATTAAGATTTAATAAAGAAGGTAGAATAGATACAGCTTTATATAGAAAACCTACATGGAAGAATTCTATGTTATGCTTTAATAGTATGCACCCTCGACATACTTTCCAAGCTATTGTCAAAAGCCAATTTACAAGAATTCAGAGATTGTGCAGTAATACTGAGGATTTGAACAAGGAAGCACAATATATGGAGGAACTATTTATAAATCGAGGCTATAGTCCTTCCATGGTTAAGAGCATTAGATCTGAAGTCTTGGATAATATTGATTTGGTGGGTAAGGAATATCCCATTTTGAGACACACAAAAGAAAACTTTAGGTCATACAAAAAGAATGAAGTAAGAGATAATCAAATTAACTATATTGTCAGTTATACCAGTGATATCAAAAAGATACAACAAGTTGTCAGCAATAACTGGCACATCTTAGCCACAGACTCTCAGACCAAGAACATCACTGGCAGATATCCGAGGTTTATATACAGAAATAGTAAAAATCTCAAGAGATTGTTATGTGATGACCCACACCTCAGGAGACAACATTATGTCCATACACAAAATCTTACCATTACTAAGAAGTTTGGTACTTATCCTTGCTATGACTGCAATAGATGTAGGTTCATCACAAAAATACATTTTCAACATCCCACCAGTGAGTACGTTTTTAAACCATACTTTTGGGCAAATTGCAATACTTCCAATGTGATATACCTCGCAAATTGTAATAAATGTAAGGCATTTTATGTAGGACTCACAAAGAGGAAACTCCATGAGCGTATCTACAACCATCTGTATGATATACGCAAGTCCAATGATACCAATGCCTTAGCGAGACACGTTATAGAGTTTCCCACGCACACATTTTGTTTTAGGGTCTTACAAAAAGTTAAACAGGATGTTAGAGGCGGAGACAAGGAGAACCATCTCGCACTCATGGAACTCAATTGGATTTTAAGGCTGGGTGCACACATAGAACCAGGCATTAACAACCAAGTGTCGATCAAACCAGCTTTAGTATCCAAGAGATAGATTGTAGGCCCTCTTGTGCCCCCACCCTTTGGCACTGTTTATTCATTCATTCTCTATCTACCCCTCATTTCATATCAAATGTTTTTATTCTAGATTATTCATTTCTACACCTTCACCTGCTCATCATATATATATTTAATGAACTAGAGTATTTACACCAGTGGTTACATATATATACTAACTACACAGGCTGTTTTTTTCTCACAGCTACTATACTTTAGTATACATCTATTTGGTTATCAGTAGCTAGTTTATTGATTCATCCATTTAAATGTTTATTTATTTATCTATTTCTACCTATTTAAATAAATGTTTAATTATTAATAATTTATACATATATCAGCCATATTTGATTGTAATAAATCACATTTTAGCAATTAGTAAGGAAAGCAAATAAATATAATTAATATATTTTTGGTGCTTAATGTAGCACTAAAGATATGCTGTACAAAATAATCTAACCTTGTTTGCTTTCATAAGTATGATATTATGAAATTTGTTTTGTACTTTTGTCTTTGTTTTCATTTTTATGAGGTACATATGAAAGTTATACACATGATATATTATGCTACATTTATGTACTTAGGTTTATATCTAGCATATGAGATTATTGTTTCTGTGCTTCATGGGTTATGTTCAAAATGGTATATTCAGCAATACTTGTTGTTATTATTATCTATTGCCACTAGAGTGTTAAACGTATTTGCATCTGGGTGATAGAAATGATAAAGTCATGTTCTAATGATTTAATTTTTTATATATTTTAAACAGTTTGCATACAAGAATTTTAACAAGTGTTTAGTGCCGTTTTCAAGGGCATAGGAACCAGGAAACATCGCTTTGATGCTAGCGTTTTGCTTTATTTTAAATGTAGCCCTTTAAAATAGCCATAAGGTTTTGTTTTAACTTGCTTAGATTGATTATTGAATGTGGTTAATTGTTTAATGAGCATTTTTCCCGCCTTCTGAATTTATATTTAAGCTGAGAAGGCACATTCATTATAATATCTGATGAAGCGTGGATGTCCACGCGAAAGCGCTCATTTTTGTCTCCAAATAAAAGATTTGTCCTCTACAAGTGCTGCCAGTGTGTTTCGCTTGGTATTCATCTGTATTGCAGTGAATTGGATGTTCCTACGCGTTTTGATACTACACTTGTTTTTTGCATGTTTGTTAACCAGGTGAATGGGCTGATAAAAGACCATTTTCAGCCAATTCTGGACCATTAAGCAAAGGCAACAGTTCTAAAAAAAATTAATAAATGACCAAAAGCAGAAAAAGATTAATATCAGACATCAAACATACAGAAATAATTGGTAGTTTCTACAATGCACAAGAGAAAAACAAGTTGAAAATACTCAGTACTAATATATACAGCTGAATTATTAAAACAATTAGTCATCATATGTATGGTAAACATAACTTTGATTTTTAGGTAAACAGAAAATACATTTGTGTAAGTAAACTTACCACAAATGTGAATGTTCAAATGATGACTGCTGCAGTAGCCACAGCTATGAGTTATATCCTGACAGGTATATAACAGCCGGGCAGATTCCAAAGCTTCAAGGCACCTTCCATGAAGCCACACTGTCAGTCAACTTGAGCTAGGCTGACTACAAAGACAGGTTTGGATGCCATGCCCTTCAGAGCTTTCATGCCAACAGACAGAGGAAGGCAAATCCCTGAAAAGACAAAGATAGGAACAACAAAATGTAAACGTCCATGTGATTTTCCCTCCTCTGGGCCAGTAATCAGGGAGCCTGAATCCTCACCACTAACACTGGTGAGGGACGTTCACTTGGAACAATAATAGATACAAACTGTACTTCCAGATGCAGCTCTTTGCATTAAGCATAATTTCCCTTGTCAGTCAGTCTGGGGGATGGGTTTCCCTCCCCCCCCCCCTCCAGGCCCCCAATAAGACTCCCCACTGGCACAGCTGTACAATTGAGTCCTCAGCAGAGTGTCTAAGCCAAATTTTCAACCACTCTCCCTATGAAATCAGTGTTCTGTTTCCCTGCTCCAAGTAGCTGACAAACACACTCAGATTTGATTTTCATACACACACACACACACACACACACACACACACACACACACACACACACACACACACACACACCTGGGAAAAGCTGGTACAAATTTACTAGCCATGTCCCTCTGCCCAGACTATAAGGTACTTACTCCCACCAGATACTCCAAAGCCAGCTACTTTAAGGATCGTACAAGGATACCCAATTATACTGAGTGAAATGAATACCAGTACAAATGGTAGTGTTTGACCACTACAGTAAGGCTTTCAGGAGGTGCCACATGTCACCAAATAAATATAAGTACTCTCAAAGGTTAAAATATTCTCTAAAGGACCAGCCACAATGAAAAATGTAATAATAAGTAATAAAAAGACAAGAAAATATTAAAAATCTATTTACAATAAACACCCAAGTTTCAATCACACTAATTATTAAATAATACAGATGAACAGATTCACAGATACAGAAAAAAGTAGTTAACTAATATCACTACATTGTCATGACTGATCTAAAGAATTACTATTCCCTGGTTATTTAATGCAGCAAGGCAAGATAAAGTGGGTGAGAGATCCTTCTTTGTCATGTTACAAAAACAGACTACTCTGAGACTTCAGTCATTTTTGTGCTGGATTACAGAATGACATCACATACATCTAGTCATCTGACTTCTGATTCCCATACTACCGCCCTTTACAAGAAACTGAACCAGAATCTTGCACATAAGTGTTACCATACACACAGTGAGAGCTTTGCTAAGATGTGTTGCAGCTTCTGGAAGTCATAAAACTATTTCTAACTTCCACCTTTCCAGAGCAGCAATTTGTTCACCCCCAAGGACAATACAGAAGGCTTCCTAGCATAGACATTTGGTCTCTGGCTGCATTGAGACCGGTGAGATACAATCTTTATGGCCTAAATTAAATAATTTAATTTCAGGATATTTTTCTAAAAGTTAGCTGCGACTGAGCTTAACCTCTTCTCTTCCAGTATCTGCTGTTACATTATTTAAGGACCACTATGGGCAAATGATGAAAAAACATACATTGTTTATCCTGATATGATTTACTGCACCTCCCAAAGCTGCCTGTAGCAAAATAAGTACTCATTCCTAATTTTCTTTTTCTTTTACTCATCTGCCCTCATGGGGGCAGCCATTGTGATTCCTTTGGAAAGCTACATCTGTCCCATAATGCACAAATTGTGGAATAAATAGCCCTACCATATGTTGTCAGACTAAAGTTCCATTCACATAGAATGGAACACCTGAAAAAACTGCCAAGTTTGAGAGCCTGCAGCTCATATGACATTGACTGGTATGCACAGAGTTTTACAAATGTTATTCCTACTGACGCACTACACATTTTCTGAAAGAAGCTTGCAAAAGTGTCAACAAATTACTGAGATAAAAAACAGACTTTTCACAATCAGCAGTTCTGCAAGTTTCAATTTCTGGCCAAGTTACTCCTCCCAGTCTCTCCTCCTTCAGTGGGCTAGTCTCTCACATTTCCAGCTTGGCTAGATTCAACATTTAGTCAACTTTGCATGACAATAGACATCAAAGAAATTACAGCCAGGTGTGCCACTAAAACTGTTCCCTCATATGTCTCTTCACTTCTGAATAGCATTTCCCAGGAATTATTTCTAAAAAGCACACACACCAATCCAGAGTTTAGGCCAATCTATCAATTTCTTAAAAAGTGCACAGCAAAATATTCAGTTTGTAAAGCATTATGACTGTTCACGCGGTTATCTTTGCATAGTTATTCTCTTATAGCATAACCTGAACTTATGGTATTTAATGCTAAGCTTTACAACAGTTCTCGGATTCTTAACAATGACCTCCCAAGTCTTTGATGTGACCCAGTACTTTCCGTTACTACTGCTTTATGTAGCTCGTCTTAGTTGCATATTTGCACATCTCTCATCCTCTCAGCAACAGACTCCTGGAGAAAATTTCCACATCAGACACTTGTATTGAAAGAGTACCAACAGCTGAGTAGTGATACCATACTCCAAACAATGCACTTAAACACAGTACTAACAAACACTGGAAAATGTATATGTCTCAGTCAAGCACTGAACCAGAAGTTCAGGTTATGCTATAAGAGAATAACTATGCAAAGATAACCACATGAGCAATTTGATGTCTATTGTTATACAACGTTTACTAAATAGTTGAATCTAGCCATGCTGGAAATGTGAAATTCTAACCCACTTAAGGAGGGGAGATGGGTGGAGTAACTTGGCCAGGAATTGAAACTTGCAAAACTGCTCTTTGTGGAAAGTCTTTATTACCTCAGTAATCTGACATTTTTGCAAGCTTCTTCCAGAGAATGTGTAGTACATCAGTAGGAATGTTTGTAAAACTCAGTGCATACCAGTCAATGACACAAGAACTGCAGACTCTCAAACATGGAAGTTTTTTTTCAGGTGTTCCATTCTAAGTGAATGGAAGTCTAGTATGACAACAAATGGTAAGGCTATTTATTTTCACACTCTGTGCATTATGGGATAGATTTAGCTTTCCAAAGTGTCTGCCCCCATGAAGGCAGACAAGAGTAAAAATTAGGAATGAGTACTTATTTTGCTGCAGGCAGCTTTGGGAGGTGCAGTAAATCATGGCAAAAAAATATATATATTTTTTTTTCATTATTTGCCCGTAGCAGTCCTTTAATTTCAACAGTTACAATACAGTATGACATACAGGTGTATTTCTTTTTGCTGTCCAGCACTACTAGTACATTTTTTAACAGAAGCAGCTTTACAAATACATTTTCAACACAAGCACCTGTACAAATCAGTTTGATATACAAAAAACATAATTTTTTTACAAAATTCCGGCAATCTATTTTGGCACATGTTACACATCTACTGCTCTACTTCTTCTGGCATAGCTAGCAATACCTCACATCGTCACAGTCCATACCCTGGCATAAACACACAAAAAAAGAGGTGGAAGGAGGGATGGTGTGGCTACTGCAGCAGTGATCATTTGAAGATCGACTGTTATAGATTCGTAAGAGGTTATTCGTCTAACGACCATAGAGCCTTTACAAACCTAGCCATATTTATCCAGAGTTTTCCCAGTTGTCGGTGCTTAGGTGAGTGAAGTTCACAGAGGTAAGCCTATATGGTAGTTAATACCGACTTCCTCTGTCCAGGAGGGATGTGGGCACCACCCCAGGAGTGAACTTGTGGTCACTCATCCATTGATCTAGGTTGCATTTGAAGAGGGTCAGGGAGGGGGATCTGTTTCATGTGCATTGGAAGCTTGTTCCACAGAAGTGTCAGTCTCTGGGAGATGCATCTCTCTCTCTCCAGCATGACCTGCTCATGTCAGAAGCTAGGTTAAGATCCCTGGAGTGAGTACGCTCCTGCAGTTTGATTTACAAATGTGTAGCATTTTTATTAGGGCCGGGTCAAAGACTGCCTTGTAAGCCAGGCACAGGTCACCCCTATCAACCTGTAGGAGACAGAATACAGTGGCAGGGCTTTCATACACCCTGTAATTTCTGGTGAGAAACCTCTGTGGTCCCTCCAATTTTTGCAAGTGTCTGGTGATGTACACCCAAAAGGAGCACTGTACTCAATTACTGATCTGATGAGGGCTGAGTATAATGGAATTGTTAAATCATTTGATCTAGATGCGAGGTCTTTACTTATAAGATGTGCCCCATAGAAAAATTTCCTTACTACTGTGGATACATGGAGGTCAAAGTTCAGACTGCTCTCAACCTGAGTACCCAGCTCATGTACCACTGGGTCTATATTTAAGAAGGAGCTGTCTATAATGTAATTAGCAGGGATGTCAGCTTTTCCAGAATAATAATGCATTTCTTTGCATTAAGCTTTAATCTGTGGCTTTGGCACCAATCATTTGTCTGCGTTAACCTCATAAGCAGTATATTAACATCGGTGAGGGACTCAGTGATTGTTCTCAATTTGCAATCATCAGCGAACTTTGTCAGCCACAGGCCACCCACGTTTGCCTGGACTTCTGAAAAATAAATTCCAAACAGTAAGGGGCCCAACACAGAACCCTGTGGTACACCACTTGCGACTGTTCATTTGCTAGAGGTGAAATCACCCACTTTGACAGTGTGTCCTGTTGGTGAGCCATTTGGCTACCCATCTGGTAATCCACAGGTTAATTCCCAATTGTAAGAATATAATACCAGAGCGGGGGATTGTGCCAAATGCCTTGTCTAGGTCAAGACTGGCAGTATGCACTGTCTTTCCCTCATCCAGGGCCTTGATGACTTTCTTGAAGAAGTAAACCATGTTTAACAGGCATGATCTACCTTTAACGAATCCAAACTCAGTTGGGTCCAGAGTTTGGAGATTACCCATGTCGTTGTTAAAAAGGTCAATACTGATTCTTTCCATGGCCCTACAAATGAGGCTAGTCAAGCTTACGAACAGAAAAGTTGTGTAAAATCATGTCCTTCTCTTTCATGTTGCAGTATACTGTACATGTGGGTTCTCTCCTCTTGGTAGCCGAACGTCTGGCCAGTATACAAAAGATTTCAGTCACTGTATGATGGTGTGTGGGACATCTGACACGGCTAACAGAGCGTGGGCCATAAAAGTGATGTCTGCACGCACCAGTCCTCAGAACTGAACTCCCCAGTTGAAACTAGTCCTAATAAAGATAATGCCAGTCCTGTGCCAATGAGCTGCTATATAACAGGGTGGGAAGGAATACTGCAACATGGTAGAGAAGGACATTTATGGTTATAGTAAGATTTTACACTTTTCTTCGTCCTTCTATTCACATATTGCAGTATTCTGTACATATGGGTGAGTGCCAAAGCTCACTGTGAGGAAGGGGGAGATGGCCTAGTAAAATTCTCCAGGAACCATGTAGGACAGCCCTGGCAAATCCAGCTCTGGCCCTAGAAATATGGTCTAACTTGTAATGTTTGGTGACGTTATGCACAGAACAACAAGTGGCTGCTTCAAGAATAGTGGAAGTGTTCAAACCGCTGAAGAATGCCCCAGAAGAGGCCATTGCCCTGGTGGAGTGTGCTTTGACAGGGATTTACCATGGTGTTTGTAGCAAAAGGTAATAGCCTTGGAATTCCATGTTGAAATTGTTTGTTTAGATACTGCTTTCCCCAGGGCCCTGGGGTTGGAGGAGATAAACAGTTGGTCCACCTGTCTGATGGACCTGGTTTCGTGCAGATAGAATCTGAGTTGTCTGTGCACATCCAGGGAATGAAGTACTCTCTCACTGTCTTCTTGTGGATTGGGAAAGAAGGTGGGCAAGTGGATGGCTTGATTTAAGGAAAGGTCATTAACCACCTTGGGCATGAAGGGAAAAAGAAGTTATGTCTTACCATAACGTTCCATCTGTATTATTGATCCTCGTTCAGTCATTACATATGGGTATCGCTTCTGACCTCAGAACCAAGCCGGCCATTTTCCAAGCTCGAGTCAGCTTCAAACTCTCGAGCTAAACTCTTACCCATAACCCCCCTCTCCTGTTACCTCAGATTGAGTTTGCTAGTCAAAAGAAGGTAGAGGCTATCTCTGGTCAAATAACCTAAGAGAACCAGATGGTGAGATCCACTAGAAGCCACAGGAGGGGGAAGGAGGGAGGGTCATAATGTCTGAATGAGGATCAACAATACAGATGGAACGCTATGGTAAGACATAACTTCTTTATCTGATATTGTTAATCCTCATTCATTCCTTACACATGGGACAGAGTCCCCAGCTACCTCTATTCCTGGGAGACTCTCATGGAAGGACATTCCTGAGCACCATAGAACCGAAAGATGCTCTTCCCCTGGAGGTCAAATCCAATTTGTAATGATTGATGAAGGTATGAGACGTAGCCTAAGTTGCAGCTGCACAGATGTCATGTAAAGAAGCTCTGGCATGGAAGGCAGCAGAAGTTGCCACCAACCTTGTTGAATGAGCTTTCATGGTAGTAGGCAACGAGATATTACGTTGGGTATAAATGAAGGTCACACAGTCCTTCAACCATCTAGCTAATGTGACCTTAGCAACAGCAGATCCTAATCTAGGTCCAGAAAAAAATAAAAATAACTGGTCAGATTTACGAAAGGACCTCATCCTGTTTAAGTAAAAACGAATTTGCCTGTGGATATCTAGGGTATGTAGGCAATACTCTCCTCTGTTTGAATGATTGGGAAAGAAAACTGGCAATTCAATGGCTTGATTAATGGACATTTCAGAGATCACTTTAGGCAGGAAAGATGGATTAGTTCTCAGAGACACTCTATCTCTATGTAAAATCAAGTAAGGACTCGATACATAGAGCTTGAAGCTCAGAAATACATCTGGCAGAAGTAATGGCGACCAAAAACAAGGTTTTCTATGACAAATACTTGAGGTCGCAAGAAGAGGCAGGTTCAAAAAGTGGCATTGTCAGAGTTTGTAGAACTAAGGATAAATCCCATGGTCGAATAGGTTCTCTAAAAGGTGGCTTCAGATGATTCACACCTTTTATGAAGGTCTTGCACAACTTGTGGGACATAAGAGAGGAATCTTGTACACCTTCATGAAAATTAGAAATTGCAGCTAAATGAACTAATGGTAGAGGCCGATAGACCAGACTGAAAGAGGTCGGCCAGATAGTCTAGTATTATCGACACTGGTGCTGAGAAGGGATCTACTTGTTTATCTTTCAGCCAACAGGTAAATCTTTTCCACTTACTCAGATAAGTAATTCTAGTGGAAAACTTATGAGATGCAATGAGAATATCACGTACTTGTAAAGAAAGATCATTCTGCCTGGCAATCAAGGGAATTGGAGTAGCCAAGCCATGAGCTTCAGGCTGTTCAAGTTGGGATGAATCAGGTTCTGTGGATGTGAAATCAACTCTGGGGTTGGATGGAGAATCCATGGTCGATCTAGTAGGTGAGGCCAAATGAAGGGGAACCAAATCTGTCGAGGCCAATACAGAGCTATGAGGATCACCTTGCTCTTCAACCGACGGGCTTTCTTCAGAAAATGGGGAATGAGGGGAAAGGGTGGAAATGTATAAAGAAGACCCGAGGGCCAATCGTGGATTAGAACATCCCTGGGTGACTGTCCCGAAGGGGGAATCAGGACGAAGTAGTTGCTGCATTTGTAGTTGGTCGGGGATACAAAGAGGTCGTAGCAAGGACGGCCCCAGCGGTGGAACATCTCCACCACTATCAAGGGATTCAGGGACCACTCGTAAGGTTGAAGAATGCACCTGCTAAGTCTGTCTGCTATCACGTTTGAACTCCCGGGAATGTGCGTTGCTAGAAGAAAACGGTTGGTAGCCATCACCCATTGCCATATTCTCATGGCCTCTCGACAAAGGGGGTAAGATTTGGTTCCACCTTGCTTGTTGATGTACCAGACCACCGCCATGTTGTCTGACTGAATCGCAATTGTCCCAGACGGCAGCAAGGGATGGAATGCTTGCAACGCCAGAAGCACCGCCCTCAGCTCTAGAACATTTATATGCAGATAGGCCTCCAGTTCAGACTAAGTACCTTGGACTGTCTGTCCCTGACATAGCTCCCCTACCCTATCAGGGAGGTGTCCGTGGTCACTGTGGCCTTGGGTTGCTGGGGGGAGAAGGGGCGAGACCATTGTGACAGGTTGTGTGTCATTCACCAATTTAAATCCTGTTTGCACCTGTGGGTTACTCGAATCATGGCTGAAAGAGGATGCTGAAAAGGATACCACTGGGTAAGCAATAGCCATTGTAGAAGCCTCATGTGAAACCTGGCCAGGGGAACAATGGTGATGGAGGCTGCCATGGAACCCAACAGCTGTAGAACCGAGTGAGCCATGGATTTTTCCCTTGAAAGGATTGGAATCAGTTGTTGCTTTATCCTTAGAATTCTGTGCTCGGGAATAGCAGCTCTGCAGTTTTTTGTGTCCAAGATAACCCCTATGAATTCTGTCAACTGAGATGGGGTGAGATTGGATTTTTGCCAGTTTATGGTTATGCCTAGCCTTTGAGCAGCGAGGAGAGAGTATGCCAGGGCTTTTTCCAGTAGATGTCTGGTGGGGGCAGAAATGAGCCAGTCGTCTAGGTGCAGAAACACCTGGAATCCTTGAAGTCGCAAGTGAGCTGTAACAACTGCCATGCATTTTGTGAACACTCTGGGGGCTGTAGAGAGTCCAAAGGGCAGTACTCTGAACTGGTAGTGACTGGCTCCCGCACGGAAGCGCAGAAATCTTCTTGATGGCCTGTCCACTTTTATGTGGTAGTACGCATCTTGAATATCTATTGCTCACAAACTTGTTCAATACACTGAGATCCAAAATTGGTCTCCAGTCCCCGGTTTTCTTTGGCACCAAAAATAGTCTTGAGTAGAATCCGGATCCTATCTGGTCTGGAAGGACTATTTGGATGACTCTCTTTCTTAGCAGCTTTTCTATCTCTAGTGCTGCTTCTTCCCTTTGACTGGGTGGAACGTCGGGAAGGTTTTTTGAAGGGGCAGGACAAAGATCGAAGGGGATATGATAACCCCTGGTTATAATCCTTTGTGCCCAAGAATCAGTGGTGATGGTTAGCCAGGCAGAAGGGTACAAGGAGAAACGTCCCCCAACCACCTCCAGAGGAAAGGCGTTGGGCCGCTCTTCAGGAGCGCTGGTAGGATTGACCAGGGAAAGAATCCCTGGAACCCTGGTTACGCGGAACCCCTCTGCCCCGAAAGGAGCGTCTTCCCTGTGAGTTTCCCCCTCTGCCTCTAGGGGAGAACTCGGCCTGTGTGTCATGGAGAGGACCCTGAGATTCCTTGAACCATATCTTCCCGCTCTTTTGGTTTCAGAAGAAAGCACGTTGAGGGAAAGAATAACGGACACCTACGGCAGAAAGGGTCTTACCGTCATGTTCACATCTGGCCAGTGTGCTTTTAACTTTGGGCCCAAAAAACAAGGAGGCCTCGATGGGAGCATTAAGAAAGGAAGCCTTAAAGGGTTCCGTGAAATTGCACAAGCGCATCCAGGCGTGTCATCTCAAGACTGCAGCTGAACCCGCTGCTCCTTCTGATGCGTGAGATATCAGTCGCATAGAGGAGTTAGATATTGATTCAATGGTGGCCACTTGAGAGGCCACTTTGTCACAGACCTTATCAGACACGGCACCAGCCAAGGTTTCAGAGAGAGCTCAGAAATCAGATCCTTGAAGCCTGGTAAAGTGTGCCATATAATTCAGGGACCTGATAGTAAAGGTCGCTGAAGCAAAGGTGTGCTTCCCTATCCTGTCCAGGGCCCGGGACTCTTTGTTAGGCGGATGGACAGTCTGGCTTTCTTCTTCTGCCAGATCCTTTTTTGGTGCGGCTGCCACCACCACCAAAGCATCCATAGGAAGATCTTTGGACCAATGGGCATCCAAAGCAGGAGGGGACAAAATCTTATCTGGCCTCCGGGGAATAGCTTCAGCGGTATCAGGAGCCTTCCAAGCACGCTGCACAATAAGACGGACAAGTTCATCGGCAGGTGGAGTAACCCAGGAGGGTAGGGGCCGGGCACAAATGGCCTGCAGGAACACAGATTCCTCAGAGGTCAGATTAGAGGACGGCCAGTCACCTCTCTGTTTCAGGATTTCGAGGATATCACCAAAGGATACCTCAGAGGGTGACCGGGGGGATCCTTTCCCCTCATCGAAATCTGTGTCTTCAGTGAGGGACTCCTCTGTGGAGTCCATGTGCTTCCTCTTACACAAACTTTTCCGGTGGACCTCCTCAGCAGGAGAAGCTGGAGAAGACAGCAGAAAAGGGGATTCCTGTGGGAATATGTCCTGAGGCCCTTGCACCCAGTGTCTGCTAGGTGCGACTTGTGAAACCAGTGTACCAGAGGAGGGCGGAGGTATAGACAGTCCAGTATCGCCAGCAGCGGTGAAAGCCTTCTCCATCAGTTGGAAGGCTGGTCCACCTGAAGAGGAGTGCATGTCTAGGACAGGGGTTACCCCTCCCCTAAGTGGCTCAACCTGCCGACCCGGAGTCCCTGGATGGCTTTGGAGCAGCAAACTATGCGAGTCACAACTGACATCCTATGTCATAGCAAAACATTCCTGCCACAAAGGCAACTGTGGTTCCTTAGTGAGATCCATAAAGGGGACCGCAGAAGGGGAAGACCGTGCTATATCCATGGACTTCAAAGGCAATGAAGGATAATTCCTGAGGGGTGGGATACCTCTGGCCAAGAGCACCTGATCCACAAGACGCAACTCATCAAGTTCGGAAAGACTTCTAGTAGACCTCACGGAGACTGAGGGAAAAACAGGCCTGTCCACAGAAGAGGCAAACTAGGTGCCCATCTCACCCATCCACACCGAGGACAATGGTGCCAAGAGGGACTGGACTACGAGTGTCTACACCGAAGAAGTCATCGGTGCTGAGGTCATGGTCTGCACCGACACAGGGATCGGTGCGCCAAAGTGGTTGTCGGTACCGAAGCTGGAACCGACAAAACTGGAGTCAACAATAAAGGTGTCTGTTCCGAGGAAGATCTCTGAGCCGACGAGGTCAAGGTCTGCGTCTGCTTCGACTGAACGGTCGGTGCTGATACAGTGGTAATAGTCTGAACCGAGGAGCACCGCAGTGTCGATATAGTGAAGGCTGCAGAAGAAGACAGAGCCGAGATCACTAATGGAGCCGAAGGCCTTGGTGCCGAAGGTCTCGGCACTGAAAGCACTGGGACTGACTGAGTGAGCTCCGGAGCCGAAACTTTAGCCTTTTTAGGTTTTGGTTGATGTGAGTCCCCAGCCGGGGACGAAGGCAAAGATATAGCCTTAGTGGGAACATCCAAAATTTTCTTATGGGCTCTAGGAGGGGTTGAGGCCTCCGACCCAGAAATAGCCTCTGAAAAGGGAGACTTAAGAAGTCCCTTTAGTAACAGCTTGTTTTTCCTTTCCAACAAGGTTCTATTCAAAAAGTTCTCACAAATAGTACAGGGAGGGTCAACAGACAAATGGGACGCCCCCAAACAATAAACACACAAAGAGTGTGCATCCGAAGTAGGTAGTTTGTGTCCACAATCAGAACACCGCTTAAACCCCGGACTACCTTTCTTATCTGTCATGACAGCAAATTAATTAATAGAAAAGGTACCAGCAATGGTACAAGAGAATACCCGAAGGTATGAGAAAAGGGAAAGGATTATCAACGATGGTAAAGAGAGAATACCTCACAGTAAAAGTGGCAAAGAAAAAAGCAGAAAAACCTGAAGAAGGCCACCAGGACGACAGTCTTCCATGTGCAATGTTTTAGGGAAGCTGTGGAAGCTGGCTTGAATGGGGGAAGTGTGAGCTTCTCTAAAACATAGTTCTGGTCCCATGGAGTGGGGGGAGGGTTTCTTTGGTAGCCTGAGATGAAGTGCCTCCTTAAGGAACAGCTTTGCAGGCAGTCTGGAAACTAAGGGTGGGGGTCCAGAGGAAGACATGCAGAAATGGCAGACAAATGGGTTTTAATGGATGAGAATGCTAACTCTTTATGCAATAGTTCACACAGGGAAGAGTACTAGAGGAATCTCACTTTGCAGCGGGTTCAACTGCCTTTTGAGACACCATATGGAGAATCTTTTCCACTTTGATAGGTAAGATTTCCTGGTATTCGGTTTCCTGGCCTCCTGCAGGACAGGGAGCATGTCCTCATTGTAAAGGTGTCTGAAAGGGATCAGAATCCTATCACCCACAGAGTGAGGTGAAGAGATTGCCACTGTGGGTGGATTTGGTTTCCCTTGTGCTGTGTGAGAATGTCCACTCTGAGGGGTAACTTGTGGTGATTGCCCTTGGATAGTTGTAAGAGGAGGGGGAACCAATGTTGTCTTAGCCAATAGGGTGTCACCAGCAGGACTTTTGCTCTGTCCTGCTGGATCTTCAGCAGGACATTTTGAACAAGAGGGAAGGGGGGGGATGCATAGAGAAACATCCTCTTCCAGGAAATTGAAAAGGCATCTGTTGCCATAGCCTGTGGTTCTGGTAGTCTGGTGCAAAAGGAAGGAAGTTGCCTGTTGATGGAGGAGACAAACAGGTCTATTTGAGGTGTACCCCACCGGTGGACCAGGTCCAGGAAGACATCCCTGTGAAGCATCCATTTGTGTGCCTTTGTCATGAAGTCTGCCTGAGAATTCTGTAGGGAAAGTATATATAACACTTGTAAGGTCACTCCCTGGGAGGTGGCCATTTCTCACACCAGGAGAGATAGTCTGCAATGCAAATAAGATTTAGTCCTCACTTGCCTGTTGAGGTACTACAGCACTGTGGTATTGTCTGTGACAACTTTTAGGAGTCCTGGTTGAAGTTTGGTTTGGAAGCCCAGCAGGGCCAGTAATATTGCCCTCATTTCTCGGATACTGATGTGCTCTTTCCTGTGTGGCACTGGCCACACTCCCTGCACTTTCAGGTGCCCCAGAGTTGCACCCCAGCCGAAGTCTGAGGCATCTGTGTACATGGTCTGCTTCACTTGGGGTGGTTGGAGGGGAAGACCCGGGTTGAGGTTCACCTGTTTCAACCACCAAAGTATCTCCTGTTTGAGGCAGGGCAGAAGGGGTACCCTGTACTCGTGGTGGGAGTGCTGCATCCAAATTGATGTGAGGTACCATTGCAGTTTCCTCATGTGGAGTCTTGCTAAAGGTAGCATGGGTGTAGTGGACGCCATGTAGCCCAGGAGCCTGAGGTACTGTCTTGCGGTCATCTCTGTGGTGTGCAGGGCCAAAAGTATGTATTGTGTCAAGTTTACACCTTTTGGGGCAGAAGGTAGACTTTCATGATGTCTGTATGGATCCTGCATCCCAAGAAGACTATGTCTTGAGTAGATTCCAGTTGGGATTTGAAGAAATTGATTTGAAATCCCAGGGACTGTAGAAGAGTAATGGCAACTTGTCAGTGTTGCAGGAGGATATGTTTGATGAGCAGGTCATCCAAATAAAGGAATATCTGGATTCCTTTTGTCGTGCAGAAGGCAATAATTGCAGCCAGACATTTGATGAAGACTCTGGGTGCAGTGGAAAGCCCAAAGGTCAAGGCAAAGAATTGAAAGTGAGAAGAGCCCACAGAGATCCTCTGGTATTTCCTGAAACTGGGCCTTATAGGGATGTGAAGGTAAGCATCCTTGATGTCTAAGGTGGCCATGAACCCTTGAGGGAGGAGGAGAGGGGAAGAGAGTTGGCAAGGTAAGCATCCAGACGGTTGGTACTTGAAGGAAGAGGTTGAGAAGAGATAGGTCCAGAATTGGCCACCAGGGACTGTCTTTTCTTGGAACCAAGAAAATCCTGGAGTAGAAGCCCCTTCCCATAGCAGACTGAGGAACTGTGTGAATAATGCCTTGAGTCATAAGGTTGTCTAGCAGTGGTTGTAAGAGGGGGAGCTGTTCTTTTGGGCACTATGGGATTTCCTTTATCTTTGTTGGAATGAGCGAGGTCATGAAGTACCCATCTCTTATTACAGAAAGGACACACTTGTCTGAAGTGACAAGTCTCCACACTTGGAGACAGTGAGAGAGAGAGAGAGGTGGTGGGGGATCCAAGGTTGGCAGGTAATCACACACTACCTGTCCTGTCTTGAAAGGGCGGCCTCTGGCTGGTAGAAGTGGTGGCTCTGGTAGGAGTGGGTTGCTTCCTAGAGATTTTCCTAGGCTTAGAAGAGGTAGCTGGCCGAGAGGGTTTTCTGATAAATTGAGTTTTGGCTGGCTAATTCCTCTGAAATTTTGGAATTGGGGAAACCAGCAGGTATTTTAAATCTTGCATCTCTTTCCCCTTTTGTTGTAAAGACTTAAATAATTCTGCCACTTTTTCTCCAAACAGGGCTGTATTGTCCAAAGGAGCATCTAGTAGCTTAGCTCTAAAATCATCTGGTAGGGGTTGGAGACATAGCCAAGAATACTTTCTTAAGGCAGATGCTGATGTGATGTGGCTGACCTGGCTGAGACCGCAGCAGCATCACAGCTGCACGTAAGAGTGCCTAGTAACCTTAGAAGTAAGGGTAACTAGGGAACACAGCTGAGCTTTGGGTGCAGAGTCTGGGGAGTCAGAGAATTCCTTGGAATTCTTCTGCAGAAGGGACAAGGCATATTTAGCCATATGTGTCTGATAATTAGCTGCTCTGAAATCCAGAGTAGCAGAAGTATAATTTTCTTATCCAAGTGCTCCATGGTTTTGCTGTCCTTGTCAGCAGGGAGGAGGGTGGTAGAAGGCAGTAGCTTAGAAACCAAGGCAGCAGAAATGGAAATTGTGGCAGGGTTTGCAGCAGGACACTTTATAAGGAATTTTACAGTCTCAGGTACTTTATAAAACCTATCAGGTCTACGTGGGACAGGTGGCTAGGAGTCCAAGTTGAAGGATGTTGATGAGAAGGCATCCAGAAAAGCAGGAAGAATGGAAGGAACAGCAGTAGGGGTTGGGGAATCCATCTGGATGAGGTCATAATACCGCTTTTGTAACTCTGTCATTTCTGATGATTCCTACCTAAAATGCTCCTTCATTTTAGCTATAATTTCCCCAAAGGTTAGATCCTCTTGCTGGGGAGTCAGGATCAACAGATTCTTCCTCTGGGGAACCATTTCCTAGGGAGGAAGGCAACTGGGAGGTATATGATAGGGATTCTTCAGAAGAAGAATCAGAGGATTGTTCCTCTTCCATCTGAGAGGGATGTGATGTTTGAGGCCTGGGGCTCAGGCTAGGAGGAGGAATTGTGGAAATCCCAGGTGTGGTAGGCCGTAAGGCCATAAAGGCATTAAATCGACTCTGACTGAAAGCCTGCCAATCTGGAATACTTTCAGTAGTTGTTGACACATGCTTCCTCTTTTCCTTTTTTTTGAACGACGGCCTAGTGGATGTCTGAACAGAGGAAGGTCTAGTGTCAGACGACTGTAAAGGAACGGAGGGATCCAACGGTTCTACCGAAATCGCAGGTTCCCCCTTGGTGTCGGAAACCGATGTTTGAAAAGCCTCCATGCAGGATTGTGTGGTTTCCCTATAGGTACCTACTGTATCCAAGGTGGCACAGCCTCAGCATTCAGCCAGGCTGACGGCCACAGGCTGGGGACAGAGTGAGGAGGCGCAGTGGCAATAGTAGGCCCGATGGTCCTGGCCTTCTTTTTTGGTGAATCGGTAGGTAGTCAGCGGAACCCTCCATACCTAACACAAACTGTTTCAGACACTGGCTTTCCAAATACAAGTTAAGCACATGGAGTTGGCTACGGAGAGCTTTGGGCACAAACGCATGGCAGATGGTGCAGGCCTTGCAGTCGTGCAACCTCCTTAAACAAAACAAGCACTGATCCTGGGCGTCTTTGTGAGGTATGTGATGGCTGCACTTACACTTGCCCTTTCTGGATGACATGAACAAGCATTAGAAAGAGAATGACTGAAAGAAGGTTCCCCAATGGGGCACTTTATTTGATTTCTGTAGAATTCGATAGCCAGGAAGGCAGGAACACTTGATGTTTGACTGGCAGCTGAGAAGTTCTGAGGACTGGTGCGTGCAGGCATCACTTTTGGTCCCCACACTCTGCTAGCCATGTCAGACATCCCATGCACCATACAGTGACTGAAATCTTTTATATACTGGCCAGACATTCGGGTACCAAGAGGAGAAAACACATATGTACAGAATACTGCAACATGTGAATAGAAGGACATCTATAATTCCCAGGGCTGGTTGATGGTCTGCCTTTGTCCAGAAGGATTACTGTTGCTATCCTCCATTCCACAAGAACACAGCCAGTTTGCAGGCTTTGGTTAAACAGGGATCTAGGTGGATCTGCTAGGTCATGTTTTAAGTTGTTTAAAAGGCAACCTGGGATGTTGTCTGGTCCCATTAATGCTGTGTTATTGGTCTTGGACAGTACCAAGATGACCTGCTCTTTTGAGATAACAGGCTAAGGAATGGTGGCAGATATATTTTGGGGGGTGACTAAAGGGGGCAGGAGGGTGAAATTTGCCTCAACTCTGTTAGCTAGCAGGTTGGCTATTACCTCCAGTCAAGTACGGGTGGTCCCATCCAAAACCAGTTGAGCACATAGCTGGATATTCCCTTTTAGATTCTGGACATAGTTAAATAATGCCTTGTAATTATCCTTAGCTAGGGAGGCTATTTTTGGATAACTGTAACCCACTCCTTATCCACCCTGGTGAGATGAACATCCGTGTGTCTCACAATGGAGTCACCTATGACCATAACATTAGGTTTTATGGTGTCATGCCTTATGGGCTTACTTGTTGAGACACTGGTGTGTGTGTTATGTGTTGTGGTCGTTTTTTGTATTGTTATGTATGCATGTGGTTTCTGTTTGGGAGGCGTCTGATCTTTTGGTAAGTTACAAGAGAGTACCTCTGCATATGTGGGTTTATGTGGCATGTCCTTATTTAGTGTGGGAAGTGTGTGTGTGCTGACAACCTGTTTGGCATTCGGTTTGTGCTTATGTGAGAGTCTTGCCTCCAGTTTCATAGCGTAACTACAGCTCTCACATAATTCATTTATTTCAGCCAAAAAAAACACTATTCAATGGCAAGTGAAACAAAAGCACTGGGGAGAAAATCTTTAGCATATCACAAGTTTATTCTTCACTTTCAACAAATATAACCAGACTTCTTCAGAACATGCACACAATCGTTTTATAAAACATATATAAACGAATGAAAAACATTTAAAACTGCCACATGTTTAATAAATTACGAACCTTGATTAATCTAAGTCTTTAAAGACACAAAGACATAAAAACATCAATAAAAAAGTGGTAAGTCACTAAACTATTAAACTCGTACTTTATTATACTCATATAATTTTCCGCCTTTTGTTTTTAAGAAAACATTTGATGTTTATTACATCATTTAATCCTGGTGGTTGAGCTGCTCCTAACTTGAGCTGCCACAAGGTTTCTTGCTGCTCAATTTTATTCTTGTAACCCCCCCCCCACACACACACACAGCTCTCTAGGTACTGATTTTAAAACAGGAAAAATAAATACATTTTTATATCGTTTACAATGCTTGGTATGTTTACAGAGGGCATAGTTTTCATCTCCTTTTTTTATAGCATAAACATGTTCTCTAATTCTCTCCTTCAAATACCTACTAGTCATCCCTACATAGTAGGCATTACACCCTGAGCAAACAAAAATATATACCAGTCCTCTGGAATTACAATTAAATACTCTTGGTACTGACATTGTGCAGTTTAGATGATCTAGGCTGATACAGGGTCTCTCTAATATATATCAGCACATATTGAACCCCCCACATTTATACATTCTTTTGTTCTTAAGCGAAACACTATTGGGGGAATATCCTTAGTTGTATCACTTTGTAATAAAGTTTTAAAATTAAAACTATTCTTATACACAAAATTAGGATAACTTACTACAACACTGAACAATTTTGTATTTCCTTCTAAAATACTCCAAGTATCATTAATGATGGTCCTAACTGCTGAACTGTCAACTGTGATATCTAAATTACAGTGTTTCTATCTAGTAAAAAATTGGAGGGAACCCCTTTCTTTGAGATATATAAAAGAATGCTTCAAAATAGGCAGCAACATGGTGTTCCTCTCAGATGTAATCTCTTCAACGATATAAAGCATTGTTTTCTTTTTTATATCCTCTTTCAACAAATAGGGAGGTAATAAAACCAATTTCTTGGACAAAAAATCATAAGTGGTCATCCTCAAAACCTTATATATTGTCCCCTTGGTATATTCTTTTTCATGAATGGTGATAGCTTCTATAATGTAAATAGCTGTTCGAAAAAATCTTTTCCCTATACATTACTATCAAAATCTCTTCATTCTCTATTCCAAGTTAAGGTAACATCTACAAAATTTACCTGTGTTCCTATTTCACCCAGTGTAAATTTAAAAAATTCAGATTCCTGATTCAGTTTCTTTACTATTTCTCTACAATCATCATTAGATCCTTCTATAAGTACAAGAAGATTGTCCACAACTGTATTGTAATAGATAATATTATGTTCTTTTATAACTGGAATTAGAACTATATGTTCCCATCAACCTAAGACAATGTTAGCAAAAGCACAGGCAGCAGATGAACCCACCACTACCCCTTTGATTTGCTTAGAAAACTTTTTATTAAAAAAATAAATAAATAAACATTATTTAATAACATTTCCAATAAACTGCAATAAAAACGAATGTCTTGGTTGGTGAACTTAGTAAACCCACTTAAATATAGCCTAGTATATTTCATTTCTTTGTCATGTGGTATAGAAATAAATAGTGAACATATATCTAGTCATAATACAATTCATTTCTGGATCAAAACTGTAATCATTTTTAAAAATTCTAAACTTATCTAAAAATTGCCAAAAATCTTTAATAAAGGATTTAAAAGTTTGTATAACAGGGCTGAGTGTGGCATCCAGATAAAGGGATATCCCTTCCGTGGCATATTAGGAGTAGATACAACAGGTCTAAAGGGTGGGTTCCTCAGGTTTTTGTGAATTTTTGCTATCCCAAACAGTACTCCAATCACTAGATTTTCTACAAGAAAGTAATACAGTTCTAAATCTAACATTCCTTCCATCAAACCTTCACATAAAAGTCATTCTATTTTCTTAAAACATTTGTGAATTTATATTCATTTTTATCACTTAACATTCTTTCTACACTAGAAATATATGCGGTTTGGTTCATAACCACGAGGCCCCCACCCTTACCTGTCTTTATAAAACGCAAATCTTTATAAATCCTGAGATCTTTTAAGGTAGACATTTCTATAGTATTCAAGTTAAAATAACACCTTTCACTTTTGTGACTCAATACATTTCTAATCTTTTTTTTCATGTCTTCTCAAACACTAGGTGTATTATGTAATGTGGGATTAAAGACCGAAGGTTTTTTAAACTTAGGATTTGTCAGATTTACATCTTTTAAAACATATGTTAAGTTTAATGAACTTAAAATATTTTACAAGGAAGTTAATGTCCTAGACACATCGGCTCTATGAGTAGGAATAAAATTTAATCCTAACTCGAGCATTTTAACATGTTCATCTTTCAATTCTACAAATTAAATATTTTAGTAGAAGCACCCACTGAGTCTCCATTGAGGAATATGATTTCTTCCGTACTTTGGTTCTGGTTTAAGTCTGTTGTGATTGTTAGTATACATGAGACAATTGCTACATTTCCTCAGGATGTCCATGTCTATCAGGGTGTCCAGAAAAAAAGATGATGGTAAACTGTCTGTCCATGACAGCAAGCACTTACTGTACGTTTTATTACGAAAGAGAATGGATTAATTTGACAGCACTGTGCTAGCAGCATCGAGACTACAAGAGGGTCCTACACTTTGTGTAGGTTAAGTTTGTTCAATAAGGCAATGCTGCTCAGTGTGCAACTGAGTTGCTCCTAGAGCAGCAGAAAAGCTTGGAAGAGTTTCACTGACAGCTGTTTATGGAAAAGCTGAGAGGTTCTAAGCTTTTGCATCTATACAGGGCACTGTTAACTGCCACTGATTGAAGAGAAGCACTACACAAATGCAAGGCTTAAATACAAGCAAAGAGAAACAAGTTATGGTAAGTTTACTTACACAACTGTATAATGCTCATCGTAATGATCACTGCTGCAGTAGCCTTAGCTATATGGGTAGATTACTTTAAAGAACTACATTTGGGAGGTACACGAAGAAGGGCCCAGTAGCCCCTGGAGAATGGTCCTAGCAAAGCCTGATCTACACTCAGAGAAGGAATCAAGCTTACAGTGCTTTGTAAAAGAATGTACAGAAAACCAAGTTCCTGCTTCTGAATACTTTTAGAATCCAACCCTTTCAGAGCGAGCCCTGACCTTGCTTGGAATACTTTTGTTGTGGTGAGTATAACAAAAAGTAATAGCATTAGACAACCATTTGGAAAGAGTCTGTTTCGACACAAGTTATCCCTTCTTACCTTAACAAGAAGTGAATAACTGATCAGAAGATCAGAAAGATTTAGTTCTGCCAAGACAGTACCAGAGTTGCCTGTGCACATCTAAGTTATGAAGTATCCTTTCCCTTTCATTTTCAGGCTGAGGAAAGAAAATGGGGAGATGGACAGTTTGTCTTAAAGTAAATTCACATACCACTTTAGGCAAAAAAGAAGGATTAGTTCTCAAAGAAACCCTGTCTCTCTGAAAAATGAGATAGGGTTAACTCACCATAAGAGCTTGTAACGCAGATACTCTTCTTCCAGAGGTCACAGCAATCAATAAAACTGTTTTCCATGTTAAGAACCTGAAGTCCATCAGATTAATGGTTCATATGGAGCAAGTCTTAGCTTCTCTAACACAAAATTAATATCCCAAGGAGGGGCCACCACTTCTTCTAGAGGCTTCTTATGCAAAACCCCTTTCAAAAACTTTTTGCATGACACATTGAAAGAGGATCATCCATGGACAGACATGCCAAAACGGCCAATACATGAATTGTGATGGAGAAGTAAGAAATGCCATAGGATAGTAACTCACACAAATATTGCAAAACCAGAGAACAAGTAGCAGGGAATGGGTGCGGATTATGTTGCTGGTACCAACATGAAAACCTTTTCCATTTAGTAATATATGATTTTCTAGTAGCAGGTTTTCTTGCTTCTATTATTATCTGCTGCATGACCTCAGTAAACAGGTGCCTAAAGGGAATCAAGACCTTATCATCCAGGCAGTCAGTTGAAGTTCACTGCGGACAGGGTGTATCAAGCACCCCCTGATCTTGGGCGAGTAGATCCATTCTTTGAAGAAGCTTGTTGTAATTGCCCCTGGCCATTCCCAAAAGAAGGGAGAACCAATCTTGCCTGGTCCAGATGGGAGTCACCCACAATGGCCTTGAGGGATTCCTCCTGAATCTCAAAAGTACCCTGGATATCAGTGGAAGGGGTGGAAAAAAACACAGGAACACACCTGTCCAAGGAAATGAAAGGATATGTATCTTCTAGGCCTTCTTTCATGGAGTTCTGTAACAGAATCTTGCCAGATCATTGTTCAGAGAGTAAGCAAATAAGTCTACTTGAGGAATTCCCCATAGATGGATCCAATATTGAATGATTGCCTGATCTAGTTTCTATTTGTGAGGGTCTGTTCTTGTCTTGCTCAGCTTGTCTGTCACACAGTTTTGCTCTGACAGAGCATAGGACCTGTAAAGTGAGACTGCACTGTGAAGCTGTATCTGAATCAAACATGGCTAGTCTGTAAAGGGGGTATGACCTGGATCCCCGCTTACTTGTTGATGTACTACATGACTGTGGTAGTGCCAGTAACAACCTGAAGAGGTCTTGAGGATGAAAAATGATTCAGAGAGCTGAGCACTTGATCAATGCAAGCATCTCTTTTATATTTATTTATGTGCTTGCATCTAATCTTGACATCCCGTACAACCTGCACTTTTATTCCTACTGACACTGCTCTTGAAGCTAAGTCCAAGGTGTCTGTGGTGACTGACTGCTTTGGTGTTGGGCGGGAAAAGGAGAGAACTGGATTTAAGGTCATTTGCAGTCTCTACTAAGTGATTTCTTTTCTGACAAACCCCAGCACTGGGATTTGAAAGGACAAAGGATGTTGGTGCTGCAACCAAACAGACGTCAGATACCACTGTATCATTCGCATGTGGAATTATGCCAGGGGTATCATGAGAATCATAAATACTATGAGACCCAAAATCTTGATGTATTTCCTTCCAGTGACCAAAGCCTGAGTGATAAACCTTAAGAATACATATATAGCTATAGATCTATTTTTCCTGTGGAAGAAAAGCTCTTCCAACCGACATGTTTAGCTGACACACCACCAGGAACGCAATCCTGTATAAAGGAGTCAGAAAAGACTTCTGAATGTTTTCTTGGAATCCCAGCTCGTGTAAGGGATAGCCCACCCAAGTGAAATTCCTGACACTTTGGAAAGAATCTGGAAAGAAAAGCAAGTTGTCTAACTATGGAAACATATGGACACCGTGTAGCTTGCAATGAGCTATAACTGGAGGTATATACATTCTGTGAACAATTATGGTGCAGTGGCTTGTCTAAAGGGTAAGGCAGAGAACTGAAAATGTGATCCCGAGACACAGAATCTTAAGAAACGCCTGAAGTCTGGATGAACAGGGATGTGATAAGCATCTTTTAAACCTAGTGTTAGCATAAAACATAAAGGAGGAAGAAGAGGTAACAGGTTGTGAAGTGACAGCATTTTAAACTTGGGCACTATCACAATCAGGTTTAGAAAAGAAAGATCCAAAACTGGTCTCCAAGCATCTTCCTTCATTGGCACTAAAAACAACCTTAAATAAAAACCTGGGAAGGAGGAACTGGTTCCATCACTCCCTGGCATGTGTTCAAGGACAAGGGAATAAAGAGTCTGGTCTGGTGGATGAGGAATTACCCCCTGGAAATTATGAACTTCCTCCTACTGTCATCTGCAACTTTGAAGAATGATCTTCAGAGCCCATTTGTCTGAGACTATATGTTGCCAAACAGAAAAGTGGAGATTCAGACCTTCTGGAAGGGAAAAGGGACTGCTATAGTGTGTGTGTGTGTGTGTGTGTGTGTGTGTGTGTGTGTGTGTGGGGGGGGTGACAAGGTCCCTTAAATAGTCATTCTGACTTGTTAGACTGTCCTTGGTTTTGACGAAAGGGTTCCTGAACTCTTTTTGGAACCCACCTGCCATTTCATCTTAAGCACCTGTTTAACAGCAGTTTGTTGAGACTGTTCATTTTGTTTTTTGGCAAAACTGGATGAGAGGTTAGTGAATCCCTTAAAAATTTTGGAAGAGGAGGGCGGAAAAATCTTAGAGATTCCTTCTATCAACTTACTCCTTTCATCACACTTTTTGATAACCTCCGCAGCACAGGAACCAAAATCAAAATCTCTATTCAAAGCAGAATGTAAAATCTCACACTTTCATATCATCTGGGAGGTTCTGAAAATGCAGCCAGGAAACCTCTTCAAAACCGTAACAGTGGCCATAGCCCTGGAAGAATTATCAACTGGGTCAAGGAGAAATGGCAGGGACAACAAAAAAGTGTTAATGGGATGCAAGATGATCGAAAAGATGAACAAATGTCCATGACTGAGGAAGTTCATCCAGATCTATTCCCTCTCTTCAAAAAATATAAAGCACTGAGGAAGAGGGGGGAAATACTACAGACACTTCAAAATGAGAGGATCAGAGAAGGGTTGATTGCAGCCATCTGAACTGAGGGACATAGGTAAAACAATTTATGACCTGTGTAGGAGAACCCCATTTAATGAGCCAATGAACAACTGAAGATAAAATATTTCAGTAAGGGATTTCTTTTTTTTCTATACTTGTGCAGCCTGTAATTCTGAGGATTACAGTAATACATGAGGGATTCCTATCACTCATAATTCTGGCAAATGGGTCATACGTTTTACATACCTATAGATATTAGTTATAAATTAGATTTGATGGTGAAAGGCTGTAATTTTAGATACTACTATCATATTCAAAGTATACAGTTTAAATAATTTTAATTTTGATGAGGTTTATGCCTGGGGTTCTGTAACTGATTTGCAGGTTCGAAGAATATACACATGAGCAATGGTGCATTCTATTTTTTTGGGAGAAGGGTGATGCAGAATATCATAAGGGCTTAAGCAAACTGTTCAGAAATTTGCATGTAAATATTTCAATTTAAACAAACCTACAAAGCTCAAAGCACAAGCTTGGATATTTTTGTTTTTGTTTTTTTCTTTTGAGGTGGAATATGCCGAGGGATCTGTAAATGCTTTGCCAAGTAAAGTAAGGTGAATGGAGTTGGGGACTCTACTGGGCTGTTTAAATTTAATTCCAGAGTGCAAATGAGTACTAGAATGCTGTATTTATGATGGAGGGGGGGAATACTGAATATTTCGAGGGCTTAAGAAGACTGTTCAGAAACTTGGGAGTATTCATTACTGTTTATGAGGCTAGACACAGAACTACTGAGAGCCTACTTTCTCTGTATATCACAGTCTGCACAGTTCCTGATGTAGTCATGTCAGGATATATTTTCTTTTATTTTACTTTTTACACTAGGAGCAAGATTAAGCTTACTATGATACAGTTTTGAGATGAAGGTATCTTATATGTTATAATGAGATTAAACAGATGTATGTACTGTAATGTTGGATCCTTTTCATTCTAGTCCATCTAATACAGCAAATGGGATATAGGCTGCTTGTCAAATCAGATATGGCCTTCTGCCAGTGATCCTTGCCTTGAGAACCTTCAGAAAAAAAAAATCATGACTTCCTGTGCTGAGACTGCTCTAAGATCGTGCTTGTTGGGTAAGCTGATAGGACCAGAGTAATATATCCCTCTGTCATAACTAGAAGTGCTTTAGGTTGGTCTGCCAGGTCCTTAGACAAAATGTGACAATTTGTAAGGGGACATCATATCAGACAGTCTGAAATGAAAGGAACCCAGAGTTATTGTGAGTACATAACCTTATTATCCTATTTCATCCAGTCTGTTCCATCCACTAATGGGACAGTATTCCAAGCTACCCGAATCCCCTGGTGGCATCATGACAGGATACCTTTGAGAACTGTAGCTTCAAAGGAGGCTCTGAACCTAGAAATTATGTAATACTTGGCAAAGTTATACAACATGGGCCATGATGTTGCAGCACACATATCTACAATAGAGTTCCTGAAAAAGGCTGTAGGAACTGACAGACATCTTGTGAAATAATTTCTTGGTTTAGCTGGTAATATTTTGTTTTTCAAAGAGTATGGAAAGGAAATGCAATCTGAAAGGGATCTGGACAGTGTTACTTTTGGAAACTTTCTGATCCAGTTTGTTGTGAGCAAATGACATGAGCAACTATCTTTCCTTATGGTCTTAGTTCTGTGAAGGTAAAATCTGAGTTGTCTATGCACATCTAGCGTGTGCAGAAGATACTTCTCCATAGTACAATGATAAGAGAAGAAGATGGGTAAATGGATGGGTTGGTTAAGATTTATTCCTAAAACTGCTTCAGGAACAAAAAGCAGCTTAGTTCGCAAAGATACACTGTTCATGTGAGAAACAATGTACAGTGGACTAGAAGACAGAGCTTGAAATTCTCTTAACTAACAGGATGGCTAACAAAAACAGAATTTTCCAAAATAGGAATTTTAGGTCTGCAGAAAAGGTTGGCTCAAAAGGGTTTTTGTTAGGGATTCCAGGAAAAGATAAGGTCCTGGTAGTAGGGTCCTTTACTGGTGGTCACAGGAGGAAGGCTCCTTTCAAGAGAGCATTACAGAGCTTGTGTGATGCTAGAGAATAGTGAAAATTTAAAATGGAGGCAAACTGTACTTCAATCACACAGTAACTAGAACAAGCCTCATACTTGAAAATAACTGAAAGGCCACTGAAATAGAAGAGGTAGAGATCTATACCTTGTTCATGAGCCAGTAAGGAAAAACATTTCCTTTTACTTTTGTAAACTTTGTGAGTGGATTCTTTTTAAGAAGCTGATAAAATGCAAACACTTTGTGATAAAGAATGGTCTCTGGACCATGGAATTGGAGAAACCATCCTTGAGGTTCTGTTGATCTGGGTAAGGCTACCTGGACAGATGAGACAGAAGACCTGTTGTAGGGATCTAGAAGCCATGGATCCATCATTAAGTAAGGCCTATCAAGGGAAAAAAAGATTTATCTGAGCCAGAATGGGGCAATGAGGATCACTGTTGATGCTGAATGGTGCTGCATTCTGCAAGAACCTGAGGGTATGGGATACAGGGAGGAAGGCACACAGAAGCCCATATCCCATATCCTCAGAAAAGGGATACAGGGAGGAAGGCACATAGAAGCCTGGGGGGGGGGGCACTTAACGACTAGTGTGTCTTCTGGTGACTGTCCCTATGTAGGGATCAAGGCAAAACAGATGTTACTACTGGTATTATATGGGCATGGAAAAAGGTCCCAGTATCTAAAGATATCCTGTGCAACTGTGGGATTGAGAGAGAGAGAGAGATCACTCATGAGTCATTCAGATGGAACTTCTGAGATTGTCTGCTAGGCAGTTGGCTTTTCCTGGGATGTGCATTGCATTGCTATCAGAAAGTAGTGTGAAGCAATCACTCGGTGTGAAACCTTCATGACCTCATTACAAAGAGTGAGTAGAAGGGGAAGGAATATGACAAGGGGGTTGTCAGATGACAGGAAAAATAACCATTATGGAAGTGAAGGCAGAGAAAGAAAAAGTAATAAAAAGTAATAAGATTTACAAAGAGAATAATGTACACTGCCCCCCCCCCCAAAACACACACACAGAGGAAGACAAAGAGGGAGCAGTTAGGAAGGGGACAAAAATGAATCAGACACATAATCAGATCAAATGGGAGTGACAAATAGGGTGAATATAATGACACACACGCACTCCTGGGTAGGACATAGGCTGGGGAGAAAAGGTGGGTTGAACCAAATGCATCACAGCAAGTCACACTGCAGCTGTAGGTGCATTTCAGTGTTGTGCCCAAGTACCAGCTAAGGGGTCAAGTGGCCTAAGACAGCTAATCAAGTTAGGGAGTTGCTAGGTTCTATTCGGCTGGTGAGATTAAATATAGGAAACCAAACAGGGCAGGATGTTTAACTAGATGCAGTTGTTACCATTAGGTGTAACAATGCACGTATATATGTGTGTATATATATATATATATATATATATGTGTGTATATATATATATATATATATATATATATAGGTCCACTTTTAAATGCCAAAATCTCGAGTTTTAAGAAATGAACCCAAAACACTGAGTTTTTGTTATCTCAACATTTAAAAGTGAAAAAAAACCCCAAACAAATGAACTAAAATAAAGTGTTTGCAGGGGGGGCAAGCCCCCCTGCACCCCCACTCAAATATATCAACTGCGAGATCACGCTACAGTGAAGAGAACGGTAAGTGCAACAGGAGCATTACCGTTCTCTTCACTGTAGCGCAATCTCGGAGTTGTTATATTTTAGGTGTCTGCCTCCCCCCCCCACTTTTAAATGTCGAGATACTGAAATCTCAATGTTTTGGGTTCTTTTTTTAAAACTCGAGATTTCGGCATTTAAAAGTGGACCCATATATATATATGTGTGTGTGTGTGTGTGTGTGTATATATATATATATAAATATATATATATATATATATATATATATATATATATATATATATATATATATATATATATATATATATAAATATATATATATATATATATATAGATAGATATAGATATCTGTATGTATGTATTTAAAGGCATGAATGTTTCTGGGTGCTCTAAATGAGCAAAGAAAGCTAGACGCCTAACGAGTACATTGGTTAAGGTATGCCTTTACGGACAGTGAGGGCATAAATAAGCTATGTGTTTTATGGACAGTGAGGACAAGAATCTTTGTATGCATGCTGCTTGTCTAAAAGAGGATACCTGCACTTGGTTTTATGGAAGAATGAGACAAGGAAAGAAGCTGTAATTTTCTGAGCAAACAGATAAATATAACATGCAGTTAGGCCTAATTACTGCAGTGAGGAACTCTCGAGCTTCACCCAGTTTCATAGAATTCATTCTGTTAAAGAAAATTAATTTCAGCAAGGTTTTCTAAATGAACTTCTTAATGAAAAATAAAACAGAAGCTTCAATGACCCAAACTTACGAAGATATAATGAAATAAAACATACTAGCTTACTTTTAAACAAAGCATTATACGGTTTTCAATAACACACCACATATTAAAAGAAATGCGTAGACTGACATACAACATTTTTTTACAAAGTTAAGACACTGTTAGCAGTACTTTCCATAAACAAATTCTATATTTACACAAAGTACAGTCAGCTTGAAAAAGCTCTGTCATGTATTAAACCCCACAGTAGTCAGCATGATTATGAAATCTGTAGGTGATAGAAGGCAATGACCAGACATTTCCATCTTTTAGTGACAACTCTCATGTTAAAAGATATTTTTTTAGTTTCTAAATTGACACAGGTGTTCAGAGTGTGATTTGAGATATGTAGTGTTCATCTCCGATTTATGTTTTTTTTCCCCCTTCAGTAGCCTTAACCAGTAATGCTGCAGATATAACTCTTGGAAGTAATGTTTGTCACAGTTTTGAATGCTGACTTTCATTGGGATTACCATAAACTAAATGGCCACTTTTATTTGGCAAAATTCATACACTTTTTGCTGAAAACCATTAGGAACATGCTGTCTCTAGCTGGTCTGTTGTTAGCATATGATAGATATCAACATTACAAATAAAATTTTCATTCATGTACAAGTTATTCTAAAATCGAAAAACAAAACAGTGTTGTTGATAAGCACATTTTTTACCTGTATTTACCTTATTCTGATCAGCATGGCTGTGGATTCCTGAGGTAAATGCCCCTAACAAGCCATGGCAGATGATAGATAATGATGAGTAGATCAGTGATGGCGAACCGTCTGGGCTCGGCATGTCAAAAATTCGGAAAATTACTATCTTGACTCTGCTGGTGTGCTCCCCTCCCCAGAAAAAAAACAATTCTTTACATATTCATTTATTTAAAAATATACAGTCCAATCATGTGTGTTGCTATGTATTAAAAAGTAAAAGAAAAATTAGTGACTTACAATAGAGAAAACAATATGTGCACTGATAACTGGGCTTAAAATAGTACATCAAAAATTACCCTACTTTTAATAGGAATTTTGAAATGAACTGAAAAAAATACGGACACATTGCATTTGATTTGAGTAACATCAATTAATGACTTTTTTTTGTTGCTGAGTTTTAATAAATAAGTGCAGGGTCACATTTTTCTTGTATTTTGTTCATTCAGTTTCTTTGGTAACGGGTGCTGGTGAACACTGGTGTGTCACCTTAGACACGCGTGTCACAGGTTCGCCATCACTGGACTAGATTATAGGCAAACACAATGATATTTCTGCTTTATATGACACCTCTCATGCTTGCAGATACTCAGACTTCCAGGATGTTTAAAAACAACAAATCTGCAATGTCCTCACCTAAGTTATTAAGCAAAGCCGATGTCAGATTTTTTCCCCCCAAAATAAGTTTTAACTATAGACATAAAATGACTTTGACAGGACATCAATGCTTGTTTCATATAAAAAAGAGCCACCGTTTTCTGCTTATAAAACTGCAAGTAGTCTAATCTAATTTCTAGCAAATTTAATGCTTCATGACAATGTTTAACCTATACGTTTCATATAACGTTTTGCAAGCAGTATTTTGTAGCAGATGGCTGTACTACTTTTATTTTTTTAAACTGGTGCGAGTATAATACAAGGGAAGTCTGAAACTATAGAACCTCATTCACACAACTACATCTAATAATATTTTAAGGTAATTTATAAGACATCAGAATTACACCAAAGTTTGGACCGATTGTCATATTCGCTTACTATACATTTAGACCCATGACTTTGTGAAAATAAAACTATATTTTGTGACTCAAACTGAGTTCTGCCAGTTACACCATATGACATACGCTTTGACAAAAGCAAGCTGTTTCTACAGCAGAAGTTCAGTCTTTTTTCAAATAACCTTGTTTTTCACTGTTTTTCTCTCAGTAATTGCACTGCTCTTATTTTTTCATAGTGGCGTGATAACATTACATCAGCTAGCAAAGGTTTCTGCTACATCTAATGAAATCACAGGGTAGCCCATCAAGAAATACAGTGCAACAAGGTTCTGACAAGGCTTCATGTCTGTTTCACACATATTAAAAGCCACAGCTTCTCTGGAATAAAATTATATTCAGTAATTCAATCCCATTTCTCGCATTTCTTATAAAAGAAAGAGAGGTTGCTTTTGTAACATCCTTCTTTTAGAAACTGTTATCTCTCTCCCTCTCGCTTGAGAAGAAAATAAACTTTCTGACAATTACAGGGACATGATTCTCTGATGTGGATGCAACACATTTTTTTTTCTCTTCAAGGAGTTGAATAAGTAATAATAAAACAAGGTTTACAGAGGCCTTAAACCAGACAGAAAGGTGAAGTAATGAAGAGGCATCACCTGCTCACCTCTCTCAGTGGCAGTTGAGATTTAAGTTCACTTGGAGCACACAGGGTGGCGCAACATCCCCAGTGGAGACCAGGGAGACCACTACTTTTGTTTCTTGGAGGCAATTCCCCTTGGAGAAGACAACCCTCTTTATGTCCCTTCCCTGGCATGCTAGGGCAGGGAGGGAAAAAAAGAGGAACTTGCTCAACACCTTGAAAAGAAAAGAATGTATTCCCAGCCTATGGAATAAGCTACCACTACAGGTCAAGCAAAAGATTACTTTGCCTGCCTTTACGGTTAGTTTTAACTGGATGAGTTAGCACACATTTACAAAGGGGCTATCGTATTTAGCCTTGCTCAGTTTGGGAGGTCAGCACTATTAACTGCTTGTTAAGGGTGGCAAGAACTTTTTAGTGAGTTTGCTTAATGCTATTTATGGTTCCTGTGATTGCTGCCAAGTACTGCTCCTATGTTTCCTGATGACTGCTTGGATTATGAGCTTTCTTGGTCAGCTCTTGCTTGGTAAGCGAACAAATGATCTGATTGACATAAAGAGAGTCTGGTGGCCAGCAGGCAGATGGGGGTAAAAATGAAAAAAAAAAGTGTGTACATATGACCATTTATAACTAGAAATCACAAAACCCTTTATAGGAACAACTCTGCTTTAAGACAGTTTTTATTTAAATGATATCACAGTAGGGTTTTGGCCTCATGTCACTCCACTGGCAACGAGTGGCAGGCAATGGATTCTCCCACTGACATACATTTTTCTTCAAGGAAAGCAAAGCAGTAAACCAAAAAACGCAGGCTGTGTATGGACACATGAAGGCACACAAGTGAACACCCTTAACGCCTTCTCTAATAACTAAATCATAACCTTAATAAAGGCTGTATACAACAGTTAGGGTTTGGACATGCCCATGGATGTCCACACTCAATATGCACTACATAAAATAATGTTGCCTCCATAACAATCCACAAATGCTTCAATGACATATTCAGGGACAGTCTGCATGGGCAGATAGAAAAATGTCAGCATTCTGATGCAGGGTAGAAAATATATGCTGAGTCACACAGGTAATGAAATCATGTCTTGGCCAGATATGGGATACTCAGATGTCACATCCTGGGGATACTCTTGACAGGCACACACAAAGTCTGCACTTCTATGTAAGGGTGCACAATTTCCTTGCTTTCATAAACAACATAATCAAACCTAGAAGTTACACTGTCAAGGTCATTACAAAGGGCTAAGCTTTTGATATTCAATATACACATTCTGCTATTGATGTATGTGTTTTGCCACAGGCTTTTTCACAACTTTGGCTTTCTTTTTAACTGTCACTGTTATTTTAATGACAATTCCAATTCCACAAGTCTAATGTTAAGGGTACAGACATGCCAAAATGGAAAGCCACACCAACAAAAACTTCACGCATATCTCACACTAATGGGTTATATATATTCAACTGTGTTTCAGCATGGAAAAAACTTAAAGAAGCGTATAGTAATAATGACAAAAATAGGAAGCATGACTTTTATGCAAACAATTAACTGCACAGCAAATGTATTACTCCTGCCCTGTGATGCTGGGAGAATAAACTTCATATTCCTGTAGTCTTTTTTCCACCTCCTTATTACTGTTGCTGTTTTATAAGAGCAAGCAAATTAGCAATTTGGTATTCAACAAAATTCTCACCCTTTTATTATGCCAGGATAGGGCAAAAACAGATAGTAGGTATTCTAAATGTGTGACATAAAATTAAACTTGAGAATGTATATTACATTTTCCCATGTCCTTTTTGCCCCCGCACCTACTGACCCATCCAGCTGGCCTAGACACCATTCATTCTCCGAAATGGGTATTCCAGCACAGGGGTGAATCCTGCTTTGAGGGGCTGTCATTCAGCAGCTGTAAGGGTGGTATGTGGACATGCCATCATCTTAACAATGATGATAAAAACATAAGCCCTAACTTTTCCCTCTGGGGACCACAATATCCTCTCCCTGTCAGTATAGGCACTCGTGCACCCGAGATGAAAGACATCTTTTATGTAGCACAATGACCAAATGCCCTCTCCAAGGGCACCCCTAATGTTGGGTCACCATCCCTCTTTCAAGGGGCTGTGGTACTGGACAGAGCCAGTTAGCTCATCCCAGGAAAGGCACATACCATCCTCCTCCTGTCAGCCCCAACATCACTTGAGGTACTGAATGTTAGGACTTTATCCCTCTGTGTCAACAGAGTTAACAGTATTAATATATACTGTTGCAGCTTTAAAATAAAAAAGTGTAACATTACTTTCTCGACAACATTCCTATTAAACTTCAGTACAGCTGTTAAACACACACAGTTAACATTCATACACAGCAAAGTCAAAACTGTCATGCTTGAAGTATTCATTACTTATATCTGATCTTACTCTCACCATCAGGGAATTATATTACTACTTCTCTTTCCAAAATGGTTTCAAGACCACTTAGATTACATTTCTGTACCACCTGAACTACTCAAGAAGCAATGAACAAACAGTGTGTTGGATACGTTGTAATACGTGGTCTCGAATGCGGGGCTGAATACCCTAGAAGGAACACAATGATATAATTACACATCATCTAACATTTTTCTTACAGCACTTCCTTTTCCTTACCATGTTGATGTCACTGTTTGTCCTGAGACCAGGAAAACGTGTACTGTTACTTTCCTTATAGCCACTATGTGCAGTAAAAGTTTGTTTGTCTTTACAGCTTTTCCCAGTTAGGGTTCGCCACAGCGGAACTCCAGTCCGCTAATGATTGGCAGTCGATTTTTATGGTGCCGAGTTGCCAGCCTGACGCCCAACCTTCAGCGAAGGCACGCCCATTCACACATGTCTTTCAGAGGCCACACGACCACGGGGAGGATATGCAGACTCCACACAGAAGGCACTCCAGCCGAGAATCGAACAGGAGAACCTCTTGCTGTGAGGCAATAACGCTACCGCTGTACCACCGCGGCGTTCTCACTATGTGCAGTAAAAGTGATCTGCTCAAAAAGGAGCTACACAAAAAAATTCAATAACTGCCTGTGGTCAGCAATCCTCCATTACCTGCAATGCTCAGGTCTACCTTAGGTTAGTGAGTGTTTTCATTTTTTTTGGTATACCTCCCCCCCCCCGAAATGAAAGAATAAAAACAAGAAATGCACATTGATTAACTAACAATACAAGAAGACTAATGTAAACTACACACAAAGCCTGGAAAAACTTGTAGACAAACAAAAACTCTAACACTATAAAAGACTTCATTACCAGGCCAAAAGGCTGATAATCTAACAAAAAACAGACTATAGAGAACCCCAAAATAATTGCAAAGCCAATCCCAAGAAATTCTGGTCAACCATCAAGAAAATACTGCAACCAGAGCAAAACTATAATCTCAATCCATGTCCAAATAGTACACCCCTGGGCACTGGTACACAACTTAATACCTACTTTGTAGACAGTACATCTATTACAAACATATTTAGTCACAGCACTGCAGATCACAATTACCTCATTTACACTTCAACCAGTATCTACAGCCTATGCAAAATATCTCTTAAGCAAACTAAAAATCTGCTCTGCCTCTGCAGATAATCTACCCATTGAACTCCATAAAATAACAGCAAGTAGCATATGTTACTCCATATCCATACAAGAAAACTATGCCTCCAAAATCTGGAAAATAAATCACATCATATTGCCTCCACTAATTTCAGAACAATAGCTATCCTATCCTTCCTCTCTAAAATCTTAGAAAAATGCATCCACAAACAACTCCTACAATACCTCAACCAAGAAAAACTTTTAACTCAAACCATGGTTTTCGACCCTCCCACAGTACAAATACAGCTCTTATAGCTATTACAAGGACAGTGAATAAAACCAGAGATAGTGGCCAACTTGTCCCTACCATATTCCTTGACCTATCAAAGGCTTTGATATGGTTAGCCATACTAAACCACTAGCACAAATGTTGGCCTTAGGTCTAACACCAAACACCCTAAACCAGTTCAAGAGTTATCTCATTGAGAGATGCCAATCAGTAAAATGGCAATCAGTGCTTTCACCTTTTCTCCCCGTCAGCTCTGGTGTCTCACAAGGATCAGTCTTTGGTTCTCGCCTCTTTAATATCCTTACAAATTCTCCTTCACTTGCACAAAACATGCTTCTCGCATACAGTTTGCTGATGACTCAGCACTGATATGTACTTCCAACAATCATACACACCTCAACAGAATTACACAAAAATCCCTCACTGCCACTGAAAAATGGTTACAAAACTCCCAACTCCTTCTTAACACAAACCTTTTACCTTTGTATCCTAAATCTCTGTCTCATGGAAAACACTTTAAAATATACTCCCTCAATAATACCACTATAGAAGTGGTGACCAATACAAAACTATTAGGCATGAGCATAGATGACAACCTTAAAAATTTGATTTACACACAAAAAATGCGTAAACACACACACACACACCAAAGACTAGGCTTACTCTACAAATCTAGAAACTTTCTCACCTCCACATCTAGATACACCGTTGCAAACAGTTATCTCCTGCATCTTTATGGCGTCCCCATCCTCACTAATCTTCAAATCTCACTTACTCAAAATCCTGAACAATGTTACAATAAAATAGCCAGATTTGCATCAATTCTCAATGTCATACCCCACCACTATACTACACTGAAAACACCCAAACTTTATAGGAGAGGGAAGGTAGGAGATAGAAACGTATGTGTTTATTAGTAATTCCCCTCCTCTCTCAACCCTGTACTACAAGATAATTATACTAAGTAAATTATAATAATAATTAAAAAAATAAATAAATAACTATCAAGCACAATCATAATGACTTGGAAACCATGTTGGGTTTGAGTTAAAAGATTGTTTTGCAATAGATATTGCATTATCTGTGATGTATACATCTCTCTCGAATTTTGGATATAGGATGGAAATTGGCTAGTTCAACAGAGTTGCCTCCTTTGTGGATGGGGTGATGTGAGATTGTTTCCATGTGGTTTGTATTTGGATAAAGACCTACTTATAAGGATACTGATTGGGTAGGCAATTGAGTTGACAGCCAATTTTTGGTAGTGTGGTGGAAGATTATCAGCCAAGGTGGAGCAGGGTTTTTATTTATTTATTTATTTATTTCACATTTGTTGACCGGGTTTGTCTGACTGGGCTGATAGCCCTTTTTCAGCAGAGGCCCGGGGAGAAAAGCTCCACAGTTATTTGTACAAGAAGAGAGAGTATATAAGGTACAAAATACAAAAAAAAAATATGGAGAGAAACTCCAGAAAAATGATTTGTTATACAACATATTTACAATGTTCAACATAGAATCAGTATAAAATACAGACTATCAAAAAATTCAGTTTTCAATTAGGCCACCCAAAACAAAACTGATTAGTTAGAATTGTGATTGTAATACAGGAAATTGAGATATTTTAGATTAAAGGTGACTCCATAAGATAATAGTAATAGAAGAGATATGAGAGTAGGAGTATGGTTACGAGAGCAAGAGTATGGTAAATAGAAGTGATGTGGGAGTAAAAGTATGATTAGATTGAATGAGGAGAGATAAATGAGTAAATAGGTCAGAAATATAAAATACTGGAAGAAGATGAGTAAGGGTGCTATGCTAGGAATAGGAAAGTAAATAGGTTATGGTGGGTGAGTACAGTGGCAGAACCATTGACTCTTCAGGTATTCCTTTGTGGCTGATTTACATTTTTTGACATTGTTGAGTGTTCTTATTTCCCATGGTAGTTTGTTCCATGACTTGGCTGGTCTGTAGCTGTAAAGGTTACAGCCAGTTTTATTTGGTTGATGGATTTGTAGTAGGTCTTGTCCTGAGCTTCAAAGAGTCCTAGAAGGAATGTAGTAGGAGATCAGGGAGTGTAGTTTAGGACAGAAGGAAGGTTGATATAATATGAAATGGATAACCAGGAGCTGATGGGGAAATTTCAGCCAGTGTAATGTTTGCAGTGAGAGACAATTATGGGATTTATAATTTTGGTTAGCTGAGAACCTGGAGACATTGTTATATGTAGATTCTAGCTTGGTAAGGAGTGATGAGTTAAGGTTTGCGAGAATTTGGGACTTGTACATTAGTCTTGGTAGTAGATAAGCATGTGCGAGGGATATCCTTGTTTTGTTAGTGAGGAACTTTTTATTTCTGTATAAGAGGCCCAGTTTTTGGTGGGTTTTTCTGATACATTTGTTAACATGGAGGTCGAATTTTAATTGGTTGTCAATTATGACAAGTACTTTAGTGGAAGATTCAACAGTGATGGGTGTACTGTTGAGAGAGAGTATGGAGAAAGTGGATCTAAGGTGGTTGAGATTTTGGGAAGGAAAAGTAGGAATTTAGTTTTAGTTGGATTCAGTATAAGCTGGTTAACAGAGAGCCAGGTTTCGACTGAGTTAAAGGAAGACTGAGTAAGTGAAATCAGCAGTAGTGATAACTGCAGAGTCAGCATATTGGACAAATGGTGACTGAGGGCAAGATGAATAGAGTGGGTTAGTGAAGATATTAAAAAGTAATGGGCCAAGAATAGAGCCTTGGGGAACTCCAATTTTTATATGAAGAGGGGGAGAGAGAGAGCAGAGCGCCATTTTACTGATTGCTGATCCGAGAGATAGCTAGAAAACCATTCAACAGTTGTGGACGAGAAATTGAGGTTAAGTCAATTTGCTTAGAAGGAGAGAGTATGAGACTGTGTTGAAAGCTTTTGAAAGATCACGGAATAAGCAGGAGACCAGTTTGTTGTTGTCTCTAGCTTCACAGACAGTGTTAATGACAGCTAGAAGGGCAGTAGTAGTACTGTGCTTTGGGGGAAAGCCATGTTGAGTAGGGGCAAGTAGATTTTCTTGTAATAAGTGGTGTATAACTTGCTTGTGTATACATTTTCTAGGATTTTCAAGAGGAGTGAGAGGATGGCAATAGGTCTAAAGTTTGAGATTTCAGTGGAGTTGCCTCCTTTATGTTTTAGTTTTTGTAGCAGTTTCTTTATGTTGTTTGTGGGTATGGGCTGAAATGAAAATGGTGTTTCTATGACATTTTGTTGAGTAGGGCGGTTATTAATCATAGGGTTAGAGGTAGTAGATAAAATCAGTGCAAGCAGTATCAGCACACTCAATATTAAGCAATTTTAAAAAATGACTAAGCCTGGTGAGTACTTTAAGGGGAGAGATTTTACAAAATGATACTCATGTGCTTATTGTCAACAGCCAATAAACAGGGAGAGGGAGGGTATTATGTTGTCAAATTATCATAAGGGGCAGGCAACAACAGATGCACTAAACATACTGCAAATCTGTGTTACCGCTGCTTCAGCAACATGTTCAGCTACTTGACTTGTATCCAGCAATTTCCATCTTCAGATTTAGCCTTTTAAGAAGGAATGGTTCTCCCTCAGAGACACACGCTCCAGGGATCTAAACCTTGTCATCACAATGAATAAAACATGCTGGAGGGATAGGTTCCTGACCCAGAGACTCCCCAGACTCTGGAATAGACTGCCCATACATGTCAAGCAGAGTGCCTCTTTGGCCCTCTTCAAAAGGAACCTTGATGATTGGATGGGACATAGGAAAGTCACCCTGGGGATCACGTCAGTCTCCCTGCTAGACAGGAGTCCAGGGAAGTAAATACTGTGGGAAGAAATAGTCAGGGAATTGTTATGGCTAGGCTTGTATAGGCCCTAGGGCCGATAGCTTAGTACCAACCTATGAAAAACATTTACATATTTGTATTTTTGCTACTCTAAGATGGGTAAAAAACAAAAAACAAAAAAAACCCATCGCAGAAGGATTCTAAACTCTGAAACTTATCTGTTATCCCACAGGAAAAGTACAGAATTACATCTGACAATATGTACAATCCCTGCTGTAAAGTCAGAAGAATCAGAGCAACAGCAACCAGTGAGGGTAGTACAGGAATTGGGAAAAGAGACAAGGCTGACAATAGTGTCACTTGAGTATTGCAGGTGGCAGGAGAAGCAGAAGCAACTTAGATGTGATGGCATAACTATGATGTACCACAAATGAAGACTTAATTATCAAAACAGGGATAAGAACTGTTGTCAAACCTACATTTGTGCAACTGTTCACTGTTCTGTACCCAGGTCCCATCTCCTCAGGAAAACGGTTTCATGAATCTAGCACTCTTTCTGTTGTCCTTGAGCGACCTACTCCCTAGTGTCAAACTGTATTCTCCAAAAACATAGTTTTCCTGAAAGATGGTACCATTTTAGACCCTGCTCCTTCCCTTGAAATATTTAAAAGTTTATAACTTAACCCACTCCCCTACTTTCTTCAAAAACATATACAGTAGGTTTCTTTATGTAGTTCCTGCTTCAGATTCCATAACAATTAAGTGGTTGAAAAGGGTCCATCTTATGTATAGCTTCTTGAGGAGTGTATCTCAAGAAATGCACACAAAACTATTTACGAGGTCTCACCAAATGTTTATTCAAAGGGATAACATCTTCCTGCTGCCTACTACACTACTTCCTCATTCTCTGCATTTCAGTATACCACTATGGCTCCAAGTGGAGTATCATACTAAAGATTCATTTTGTCAAGTAAGCTGATGTGATATTTCCATTTGCAAAAAATGCAGTAAAGAACCTAAAGATTCATTTCATTATGATTTGTAAAGATTATCTTTTTTTGTTTGTTTGTTTGTTTGTCTTGGGGGGGGGGGGGTGTTATCCTGGATAGACTGGCATAACACTTCTGCCTATTGCTAATCTATCTGCTAGGGCTAAGAAGCAGGACATTTTTCATGATCAGAATAGAATTTTTTTCACTCCTGATTTTGTCTACTGCATGTGCTGTTCAAAGAAGAGTGACTGATTACACAAAATGTCTAGGCATATAAGGTGAGTGTTGTTTTGATGGATATTTTCTACAGAATGTATGACATACCAGTTTGAGAGCAGTTGTTTGAGACCATGCTTAGTTCCAAAGGTCACTGAGAGCTCCATCATGTTTTCTCTTCATATAGTCCAGGGACGTACACTTCAAGTCACTGACATCGGCATGAACTATGACAAGGAGTCTTACTGTTACTTGCTCAAGGACAGGAGTGCATGCATGATCTGACGGAGCTTGCAGTCAAACAACTAAACATCACACTTTCCTTGCACAGCCTGGTAACAAGCTTATTTGTATGTTTTACAATGAAGTCACCTATAAAAAGAATGTTTGATTAGGTCAATGCCTGCTTTACAGGCTTAGCATCTATGTCATTGGGACTCCAGGTGCCATGTGAGGAGGTAGGCTTATCCTGATGAATAACTTCATTTTCCACTCATTTCTGTCACTCTTCCAGACACTCTAACCTATACACAAACACTCACGCACGTGCACACACACTCACACACACACACACACACACACACACACACACACACACACGGTCCTTTTATTTACTGTTGTACTTCTTTCCTTTTTCTGTACCTGGTTGCTCATTTGTTTGATTGGGGTCTATTTAAATCTGTGGTTTTGTTAGACTGAGATCTATGGTTCTGTTTACAAAGTGTTGTTGTTAATTTGTCAAATAAGTGAAGGATTTGAATTTCAGAAGTTTGAACTGCAAGAAAGTTGGCAAACAACTTCCCATTCTTTAAGTGATAGCTAACTGGCTTTGTCAAGTAAATTGATGTGATATTTCCATCTGCAAAAATGCAGAAAAGAACTAAAGATTCATTTTATTATGATTTGTAAAGATTTTTTTTTTTTGTTTGTCTAGGGGGGTGTATTCTGGCTAGACTGGCATAACACTTTTGCCTGTTGCTGATCTATTTGCTAGGGCTAAGAAGCAGGACATTTTCCATGAACAGAATAGAATTTTTTTCACTCTTGATTTTGACTACTGCATGTGGAGTTCAAGGAAGAGTGACTGATTACACAAAATATCAAGGCTTATAATTTGAGTGTTGTTTTGATGGATATTTTCTACAGAATGTGTGACAGACCAGTTTGAGAGCAGTTGTTTGAGACAATGCTTAATTCCAAAGCTCAATATGTTGGCCTTTGATTGTCTGATTACTATTTGGAGCCAGTATGCCAGACTATTGAGGTCCTGCTCTAATGGTTTTGTGGGAGGGTGAAAGTATGCAGACAACCATGTTGTCAGTGTTCAGCATTAGAGGATGAGGAAGTTGGGAGTGGTGATGGGGGCAATTAAAATAACACTATATTTAGTAATAACAGTGAAAATAAAACTGAAGTCCAGATGTTCTAATACGTTTGAGCAATGCACTGTAGTGTATAAAAATAGTTTTAGAAACAACTCCAAATTTAATTTGCAAACCATTGTGGCTGAAGATGAAAAACATAAGTTGCATAATACATCATCAAATCGGACTGATCCAGGACAAACCTAGTCCAAGCAGCACCGCAAGTGAGCCACAAATGCATTCTTTCAACGTTCCTGCTGTACCAGCTCCAGTCAGTAACCTACCACTGTCTGAGCCCCGAGAACAAATGCTGTTGCTATGTCAGGTTATCTGTTATGTGGGTTTACTGTGGCTGACAGATGATTTAAAGATGAAACAGAAGCTTAAAAACATTTTGGTAATGTACTGTATAATATCTGTATTTAATATTAGTGTTGGAGCAGTTAATTTTATTTTCATAAAAGAAATTTGTATTTCACCTTGATACAAGTTCAAATATTAATATAAATAAACACTATTGTTCTGGTTATATTTTGTGTTTAATATTTTGTCTGTTCTTCAATTTGCGCTTAAAATATATATCCCCCAATTCCACTGGAGTGGCAGGTTAAATAATTATGTATGCAAATGTTACATTTATTGGCGTACAGATTTTTGGCCAGTCGTACCTATTTTTCACGGGCCTCTTTCCAGATTTTTGATTATTCCAGGTTACAAGGTATACTGGTGGTCCTACAGTGAGAGATACTGCCTCCCACTGCATGGGAGAGCCAGTGTGGCCACTTCCTCCCTTCCTCCTTCCATTTCTGGTTTCTTCAGCAATAGGTTTGCTAATCAATCTTGGATCATCTGGGGTGCACATGACTTTATATCTTTGTACTATGGAGCCAGATGAAATTGTAGTGCACTGCTGAGGAAACAAATGGAACCAGTGTTGTCTCTTCAGACCATGCAGACTAAGGACAAGGATGAACAAATATTGGCAAAAGTCTTCATATATCTCAGTCTATGATAAATAAAAAAAAATCACAGCTCTGGCCTTTAAATATTAAAAAAGAAGGTCTGAAAAAGGAACATTAACATTTTCAGAACAGGTCTTTAGATACAAGATGACATGCAGTTAATAAGTAATCGTTGCATAGCCTTATTGCAGTTCCTCAGTAATAGGTGCCCTTAAAAAGTCTAACTTTATGGAGAAATTCAGCAACTACAGGAATAGCAAGGGCACACGTGACTGCAAAAATCATAGCACTCTGCCAAAATCATAGTGGATGACAGGGATGGTTCAGTGTGTGGGGCCCTCAAGGAATATGCCAACTCCCAGAACTATGCCTGCAAGGCTGAGATTTTTTCAAGTGTATACGGAGATTTCAGCAAAAGGAGATTTAAGCAGTATCTGGGATAAAGTTATGTGAGCAGAAAACTAACTGTAAGGACTAAGGAGAAAGTACTATGTGCATACAAGTGCATTTAATTAGCAGTGTTTGAGTTATTATATTCTGAAGGTAAGATTTCTCGCAGAGAACTATGATTAGTTGCTTGCACCAAGGGTCATTCTGTCTGATCATCTTTTTTGGTTCAAGTATCATGTTTATAAAACAGGACAATCTACAATCACTTGTGCATGCCATCTAATTTGGATGTTTTCAGGTTCTGCTACAAAGAAATTCACGTTTACAAAGTATAAATTCTGACTATAATCACTTCAATACAATAGCAATACATACAATACCCCACTTGGGCATTGTAGATAAGCTCACCAGCTTAAATATAAACCCCTATGTCACTAGATGGATTGCAAACTGGCTCAAGGACAGAACCCACATGGTTAGAATTGCTGGAGCCATGTCAGACTCCAAACCAGTTACAAGTGGTGTCCCACAAGGCTCAGTCCTGGGACCTCTCGTTCGGTATATATTTCTCGGAGGTACAGGCCAACACGGAAGGACTGTGGCTGACCAAGTTCGCAGATGACTGCAAACTGGGTGCCATAATCGACTCTCCAGCCGACACAAGCATCCTTCAAAAGGGCCTTATAGAAACAGACAACTGGTGCCAGTGCCATGGCCTCAAGCTAAATGCCAAAAAGTGTATAGTCATCCCCTTTGGCAAAAACAAAGTGCTCACAAATTACCACATAGGTGGAAATCCATTAAGTACAGAAGAAGTAATTAGGGACCTGGGGACCCAAGTTGACAGCAATCTCTCATTTGACAACCACGTGGCCAAAGTGGTTAGAAAAACATTTTATATAGCCCACCTAATCATGAAGGGATTCACATCTAGATCAGGGGAGGTCATCGTGCCTCTTTACTCATCCCTCATCAGGCCCATAATTGAGTACAATACCCCTTTTGGGATGTACCTTACCAGACACCTGCAGCAACTGGAAAGACCCCAAAAGTACCTCACCAAGAGGATCAAAGGGCTCAAACAGATGCCATATGCTGCCAGGTTAAAGAAACTCCAGCTCTACTCAGTGGCATACCGCCTGTTCAGAGGCGATCTGTGCCTGACGTATAAAGCCATGTCCAACCCGGAATTAATGGACATGCTGCACCTCAGAAAATCCAAATCCCATCGAGCTAAGCGCCGAGAGACTTGAACCTCAGCACTGAAATAAATAGGACATGCTGGAGGGACAGATTCATAACCCAGAGGCTCCCTTCACTCTGGAATAAAATCCCAGTCCAGGTTAGGCAGAGTCCCTCATTGACTCTCTTCAAGAGGAATCTTGATGAGTGTATGGGAGATCGTAGGTTTACCCCGGGTATCACTTCTGTGTCACTGTTAGATAGAGGCACAGTATACTAACCTCGAAAAAGGGCATAGCAAAATAAATTTAAAATGGGTGGCGAAAGCCAAACACATTCTGGCTAGGCTTATAAATGCCCTAGGGCAGATAGCCTAGTATGAACCTATGAACCTATAAAAGAGTTACAACAGTTGTCTAACATTGGCATATACCTGGAAGCATTTCAGACTTGTCTGCAACTTTCATTCTGAGTATTCAGATCTGCTTGAATACAGTAAGAAAGTTAGCCTTCATGCTTATTCAACCTTTTTCTAAAATCAGGCGGTGGTATTAGACTGATTTTTAATGAGGGTAACACTGTAACTGGGTTGCATCAAATGCTGCTACTCCCTGTGAAAATGGCTATGGATTAAAGCACATTATATTATACTCTTGTAATTAACAAACTTGGACTGTTATAGTGCAAAGAAAGGTAAATGATTTGTTGTCAGACAGGCAAACACAGGCTTTGTCTGTCAGCCAATTCACTGTGCATGAAGTTATGAGGGAGTAGCCAAATTTATGCCACAGAGAGAGAGCGAATTAACCTATCTGGGGAGATTCCAAGCTAGGACTATGGCTTACAATGGAGACTGGGGGGAGGGGCTCCAGTCCTGTCAAAAAGAATTGGGAATGCACTTGCAGATCTCTGATGAACAAGTTCCACACTGACATCACTGCTATCAGGCAAGGGATGGAACAGTGGGTACATTACATAAACAAGATTCTTGCTGCCATCAAGGTGGCACTATATCAGAATTCCCTGCCATTGTCTCTGCCTGCTCCCCTAGGATTCCACAAAGGTATTCTGACTCTGTAGAGTCGCAATCCATGGGGAAGCAGGTTGACCACTACTTTATTTGTCTTGGTTATAGAGACCAAGGAGGGGTTTCATGGCATAGCAGACAGCATACAGAATACTAAAAAAATAGGTTCATGTACAAATCACCAACAGGAAGCAATGCAAAAAGGAAAACAAGTAACAAGACAAAGTCTTGAAGAAGAAATGCAATCAGAGGAATTGACACTAAAAACTGCATGGTAGGGCTGCAGGAAACTTGCTGTCCTGGAACACAGCCTGGAACACACTCTTTGGGCATACAAGCCTGAGAGGCACTATATATATATATCTACACACACACACAAACACAAGTAAATACATGAACTTTTGTTTTGGAGTGGTGAATACAGTCCTGTCCTGTTCACTTTTAAAATCTTGTTAACATATTAAAACCAGACCCAATCATTACACTTAAGCCAAGTGTTTTCCCTGCAAAATATCAACAGACCTTCAGAAGGTGAGGGTAAACACAGTTGTAGATGGTATGCTGAATTTAAGACATGATGAATTTTGATATTGTGGTCATCTCTGAAAATGGAAAAAAGAATTGCCAGCCATTAGGTGCACAGGCATCATATGTTACATACAGTACATGGCAGGTCTGCTCATGAATGGTGATTAAGCCACCTATACCCCTTCAAAACTCAAAAGGAAAAATCTGAGTCTAGCTTAATTGTAATCTGTGTGTGTGTGTCTCCTTTATTCATTATATAAGGGAACATTTTTTTTGTACTGGGTCAGCTCATTATCATCATTACCATTTAGCAATCAAACAATGAACAGAAGTGATGAACCACAAGCAGTGCAGGCATTTGCTTTGTTCTTGTCCAGTGCAGAAGAAATATAATGCAAGTAGAAGAAGCAGAAATGCAAGTGAAAGCCACGAGAAGAGAACTAAACATGGTGGGGAAAGACACAGTGCACTGCAGAAGACAGCAACACACGCCTTTGCTTGGACAAGGAAGTGGATTAACCTCGGTCAACCAGGGTCTTTCTTTAGACTATACGGCTTTTCACTGTTTAATTTCTCTAAATCTTTTGAGTTTCTAACACCGTGATGGGAATGGAACCCATTCCTAAGTTAAAATATGATTAAAGTTCATGACATTAGCCTTGTTTTAATCTCTGATGTTAACCAAAGGTGCTCTTTGCAGCACCAGCAACATGACCAGAACTGACTCCTTTTGCAATTCATACGGAGTTACATATATTGATAGCATATCTAAATACAACTGTAAATTCTTTTTAGGAGACCCATTGCTCCTACTACTACTATTGGAACTGTCTGGGTATCCACCTTCCACACTGCTCTCGTTTCTGCCTGCAAATTCTGGCATTTTACGACTTTGTCTCTCTCTCTATATGTAAGACACTGTAATCACTGGGTGTAGCAATTTTCAATGATCAATGCGAATTCTGTCTTCTTTTCATGGACTACTATGTCTGGTTTTCTTGCATTTAGTTTTTGAACTGCTGGTAATGGATGATCCCATGTGATATCAACATCATTCTCTATAATGCTTTATGGCTCATGTTTCTAATGCTTCTCAGCTACTTCAATATTGTAATGCAGCAGTTTAGCCACATTATTTTGCCTTTCAGTATACAGGCCCTCTGCCATTAATATATTACAACCAGCAACAAGATGTGTGACTGTTTCCAGTTCTGTTTTACATAGATTCATAGATTAGTACTAAGCTAACTGCCCTTGCAAGCCATTTTAAGCTTAGCCAATTATCCCTTGTGAGACTCAAACCCTGAACCTTGTGTTTGTAAGGCAAACACCTTAACCATTAGGCCACCCTCCCAACCCATAACTTGCATTTGTCTGTTTCTCCCAGATGACCAATGAAGTTTGTAGACCAACTTGTATGTAGTTCACTATTCTGGACCGCGAATATTAACCTTTCATGTTCTGGTTTAAATTCACCTCTCCTTAAACATTCCTGCATCAAATCCTGATTGACATGAGGTTGTTCCAGGGTTTTTCTGTACTTGCAACTGTATTTATGACTTTTCCAGATTTCTTCCTCATCTAAGCCTTCCCCTTATACTTTTTCTATTGCATTCCGTTGATGTCTGATTTTTTCTACTTCTGATTTGGTTTCCGTTCCTGCTTGTCACAGATATGCTTCTGCTAAGCTAAGCAGGGAAGTCATCTTAGACTTACTCTCTTCATGTTTCAAAACTTTAACTAGGTTTGGATCTGATGAGGTCAGCAGATATGTATGCAGTCCAACGATTGCAGACCGATACACACACACACACACACACACACACATATATATATATATATATATATATATATATATATATATATGAATATATAAAATCAATTTTGAGGAGGTCTATACCTCCTTCATAACAAGGGATATATAATCTTGGTATACACTGATTTTTTATATATCATATGATAAGTGTGAAGTGATTTTCTTGTTTTCCTATCCAACATATTCTGGGGCCAGTTAGTCACCCCGAAACTGTAAGTTAGAACAGGAAGAGTAAATTAGTTTATAGCTTGGACTTTGTTCTTAGATGTCAGGGCTGTTTTCAGTATTAATTCTGGTCTTTTAAAATATTCTTTACTGAATTTTGTTTGCATTTGTTCATGATTTGTCAATGCTTCATCAATTCCCAAATATTTATACACTCTCTCCTGTTCAGGTTCCTTTACATCACATACCTGTCCCAGACTGATACGTTCTTGGTGCTGCTGCTTTCTTGTTTTAAGTGTTGCTGTTGCACATTTATCAAGATCAAATGAAATTCTTGTATCATCTGAGAAAATTTTGACCACTTCAGTTGTGCTTTCAGTTCCTCATCTAGTAAACTATACAGTTTTAAATCATCCACAAAAAGAAGAGAACTCTTTACACTTTGCTGTTGTCTGGGAGCCAAACTGTAACCATGACCTAAAATCTGTTAAATAGATGGCTTAATGGGTTAAGGGCAAGACAAAAGAGCAGCACTGACAAGCAGTCACCCTGAAATATCCCCCCTTTAAATTTTTATCTCAAGGATATTAATTTGTCCTTTATCATGGCTTAGCTGCAACGTGGTTTGCCACTGTAATGTAATCGAACAATGTAGGATGCATCTTACACATTTGTAAGCACTCCTTTATCCATGAATGTGGGATACTGCCAAATGCTTTTTGTAATCTAGCCATGCCATACTTAATGGAAAATTGTAAAAAAAAAAAAAAAAAAAAAAAGGGAAGAGTTTATGACTTCCTTTGCTCCATATGACTTTCTTTTGTTAACTCAATCATGGCAATAGAACAAAGGGGTTTCTTCTAAATGACTATAAACTCTCAAGGAATGAATTCCACGATACATTTTATACATTGTCAGAAGCCAAGCTACTGGTCTGTACTTTTTAGGATGGCTTGCAGGTTCAAGTATCGTTTTTCTCATTGTTAACCAGGTTGGTATGTATGTAAGTAGTTCACACTCAGTGCTAAATCCTCATGTAACAATGTTAACACTTTTAGCCAGAATTAAGATACTGCATCTGAGCCTGGAGTTTTCCTGTTAGGAGCTTTTCTTAATTTTGTTTCAGTTTTTCCGGCCGTTGCTTTAGTCCATTTCATATCCATACATTTGAACTTATTATTTTTTTTTTTTTTACTTATTTTATCCATTCAGCATCTTTGTTATGTTCCACAGGGTGTTCATAAACATTTCTCCAAAATATATCAATTTCTTCTTTTTTGGGGTTGTTGTTTCTATTCCTTTTACTTTGTTTCTCAATTCTCTATAAGACTTTATGGGTCATCAATAAATTACTTATTTTGTACTTTTCCTTTATATTTACCTGCATATCTTCTAAGTTGTTCTGCCTGTGCTATCTTTACTTTATTATTTGCAATAGTGTATGATAGATCCTGGTCTATTCTAATACTATGTATTGCTTTTATCACGTCTATATTTCTAAGTTTTTTTGTTGATCTGTTCCCTCTTCTATATTCTTCTATCATTAACACTTGCTGTCTTAATAGTTTTCTCTATTCGATACTTCCATGATAGCATTTGAATTCTTCCCTTCCTTTCTCTTATTGTCCTCTATTTCTGTAGTAAGACTGTATCCGTTTTTAATTTTGCTGCACAGTAACATATTTATTTCGGTTAACAGTCTCGATTACTGTATTCATTTGTTTTATCAGACTTCTAACATTTTGAGGCTTATTGATGTTCTATAATCTATTTATTTCATCGATCTTAAAATATCTACCCATCTCTATTAAATCATGGAACTCTACCCTTAGGATCTTTTTCTTCTAAACAGAGGGCACATTCTTTATTTTGTTTCCTGCGAGCATTCTACAGGTAGTTCCAAAACATCTTCCTGTGACATATTCTCTTCAGCGGCATCCTGCATCATCTGTTGCTCTTTCATATGGGATCTCACTGGTGTATCGCTCTACAACACTGACTGCATCGGAGTTGCAACTGTTTCCTGTTACTTCCCTTGATGTGCAACTCCAACTGAACTTTTGTATGGATTTCCTACTGAAGGCTCCAGAATATCTTCATGTGGCAACTGATCAGGTGCTTTCCATTCCACCCATTTCTCCTTAACTTGTGGATTCACTGTTCCATAATACTGTGACGTTACCAGAGTTGGATTTTCTACAGTAAATCCTTCTTTTCGTAGGTAATCCATAACTCGAGGTTCGTTTTCAGTGGAGGCCCGGGGAGAAAAGCTCCAAATGTACAAATACAAAATACAGAAATATAAAATATGAATGATACATTGAGGTGACCAGTTTGTACAATAGGAACATTCATTATTACAACAAAGTCAACTACAACTTCACTAAGGTTATTCTAAAAGGTTATACAATTATAAGCTGTTCTTATAGGGTAATTTAAGACAATGCATTATTTGAGCACATAAGCACATTCTTAGAAGGTTATACATTTGTAAAGGTATTCTTATAGAGTAGTTTGAGAAAATGCATTATATAAGCACATAGAGAAGAGAGTTAAGAAATCTATTTACAATATTTACATGAAGGGGTATGAGGATAAGTCGTTGGGACATTTTGAGTGCAATGGAGCACTCCATGTGGTATGAATATGTTCTTGGATAGTTTTTAGTTGGGGTGGACTAAAGGACTGCCTCACCTTTTTACACTCTAGGTAGGATTATTGTTCCATCAAGCTGTGACATAACCGGAGTTAGACTTTCTACACTAAATCCTTCACTGCTACGATAATCTATAACTTCAGCTTTTATTTGTTTAACTTCTACTTTACTAATCTTCTGTTCTATGTTCCCCCTTTGTGATCTTATTTTTTGTACTGTGAAATTTTCCATATCTAGGTGGCTTTGCCTGTATTTTTCTTCAAATATCTTTGGAGCTGCTTTTTTATATTGATTAGTCTGGCTTTCTACTCTGCATAAATATTACACCATATCGCATCTCTTCTTTCCCATGCCCAGGCTTCTTTTTTTTTATATCTTTCAAAACTCTTTAGGTTTTGTTCTTTATATTTTTGCAATTCCTCAGTCTTCTTTTTTTCAAATGGTCCAAGTTTTCTTAGTCTATATAATGTTTTCATGTACTAATGAACACAAATTTGCATTTGAAACTTTTGACAGTTTATCTTGTGCAAATATTTTTCTTCTCTCTCTCTCAATCTTTTTGAATATCTTCTATTAGGAAATTCTGGGCTTTTTGCATAACAATAAACTAGATAATTTCTTTCTTATTCTCAATAATCTTTTTGTGGACTACTACTTCCTTTTAGAACAGGGGGTCATCCTCCTCTTGAGTCTGGCCTAATCCCATTCTAGGAATATTTCCGTCTCTGGATGATTCTACATTGCCAGTTTTTCCAGTTCGATGCTCCTACCAGGATTGGATACTTTTATACTGGGACTTGTGCACCCAGCTGCCTTTTTTATTTTTTTAACCTACTTCAGTCCAAGATATATGCTCTATAAAATATATATCAGAGTTGTCTTGGTGAGATTTTGTAAAAACAGGGTCCACCTTGTGAAGGTACTCACCATGACTTGACGATGAATTCAATTCCAGAAATACTACTCTCCTTTGCTTGCTGATTTTATCATCTCTGCATCTGGACCTAGACTATACATGTATGAGAAGGGCTATGTACAGAAAAAGTGAAATAATGAGGAAAGAAAAGGACTCCACCTTCTAGAAAGAAAAGTGAGGCTTCTTAGACAGACAGCGGTTAGTAGTAAAAAGCAAAACTAATACCTTCAGTTGCCGCCTCCTGGTTTTTTTTTTTTTTTTGGCTTTTGCACTGGCTTCTACACATATACGAACAACATATTGGTTTAGTGCCAGTGGTAGCCTAAACAGCACACGAAGGCTTCAGTTCACTAATAAAACTTCTTGCTTTTGTAGGTGACAGCTGCCAATACTGTGAAATATGACCAGCACTCCTAGGGATAAAGGTAGGAATGCTATACTGTCTGTGACAAAGCAGACTACCACTGAGTGCTGCACTGGCTCAATTTCATGCTTGTAGCTCAGCTTTCCCGAGTCTGTGCATCTATGAGAAATGTTGGCAATGCTCTAAACATTATTTGTCTCAAATCAAACATACATCATTGTTCCCCACACACAACTAGACACACAGCTCCAAATGCTATCTTCTACGTACTATCTATGGTTATGATAAGATTTTACAGAACTATTCTACGTCCTTCGATTCCTATGTTGCAGTATTCTTACTGTGGGAGAGTACCACAGCTAGTTAGAGGTAAGGGTGGCAGTAGAGGTTGAAGATTCCAGAAACCCCTGCAGGATTGTTCTAGCAAAGCCTGCCCTGGCTCTGGAGACTTGATCTAGTTTGTAGTGTTTGGTGAAGGTGTGGATAGTGGACCAGGTGACAGCTTCTGAAATGGAAGCTGTGTCCAGCCCTTTGAGGAAGGCTTTGGAAGTAGCCGTACCTCTGGTGGAATGAGCTCTCACTCCATGGGGTAAAGGTTTGCTATGGTGTGAGTAGCAGGATGAAATGGATTTCTGATCCAACCTGAAATAGTTTGCTTGGAAACTGCCTTGCCCATAGCCCTGGGGTGGAAGGAGAGAAAAAGTTGATCAGATTTTCTGAAGGGCTTAGTTTTGTCTAAGTAGAATCTAAGTTGTCTGTGTACATCCAGGGAATAGAGAATACTCTCACTCTTGTTTGCTGGAGAGGGGAAGAAGATAGGCAGGTGAATAGACTGTTTTAAAGACAGCTTGTCTACCACTTTAGGCATGAAGGAAGGGTTAGTGTGTAAAGTCACCCTGTCCTTGTGGAAGATAGTGTAGGGGGCAGGCCATGACAGCCTGTAACTCTGACACATTCCTAGCAGAAGTGATGGCCACCAACAGTACAGTCTTACATGTACACAATTGTAAAGTAGCATTACTAGCTGGTTCAAAGGGGTCAAGTGTTAGTTTTCCAGGACAAAGTTTAGATCCCAGGGTAGCGGGATGGATTTTCTAGGTGGTCTGATGTGTAAGACCCCTCTCAGGAAAAATGTAACATCTAGCCTGGATAGTAAAGGGGGGGTCTAGAGGCAGACAGGCAGATATGAAAGATGTACTTCCAATGAAGAAAGGCCATCCTTAATGAGTTCACACACATATGCAAGGACTAGGGAAGGATCAGCCTGGCTGGGGTCTCTGTCCTTATGTTGACACCATTTTGAGAATCTCTCCCATTTTGATAAGTATAATTTTCTAGTAGCAGGTTTCCTGGCCTCCCTCAGGGCTTTAAGCATGCCCTCTGAATAGCAGTGTCTAAAAGAGATTATATGTTTATCACCCAGAGTGTTAGTGCTAACATCTGTAGGTGAGGATGGATGTTATGTGAGAAGGTCCACCTTATGGGGTAACATGTGGTGACTGCCCTTGGCTAGTGAGTGAAGTAGGGGGAACCGGTGCTGCCTTGGCCACTAGGGGATCATCAACAAGATTTTTGGTTTGTCCTTCCTGATTTTCGGTAGGACCTTTTGGATTAGAGGGAAGGGGGGAAGCATAAAGAAACAGCCCCTTCCAAAGAATGCTGAAAACATCACTCTCCAGGCTAGTGGGGAGTGATCCTTGGTGCAGAAATTGATCAACTATCTGTTCTGGGGGGAGGCAAATAGATCCACTTGAGGAGTGCCCCACCGGTGGACAATGTCTAGAAAGGTTTCCCTGTTCAGCATTCCCTCATGCTGTAGAGAAGATGTTCTGCTTAGAGCATCGGCCTGTTTGTTGTTCTGAGAAGGGTTGTATGAGGCCTGCAGGGACAGGTTGTGCCTGGAGGCAAGGTCACAGATTTGTAGAGTTATTCTGCAAAGGAGGTAGGCTTTGGGTCCTCCTTGTTTGTTGAGGTACCACATGACTGTGGTGTTGTCTGTGAATATTAGAAGGGGACCCGGATGGAGGGTAGGAAGAAAAGCCTCCAGGGCTAGGAAAACTACAGTCAGCTCCCTGACATTGATATGTTTCTTTTGAAGGACAGGGCTCCAAATTTCATGATCCCTGGAATCCTTGCAGGTGGCTCCCCACCCTAGGTCCTATGCATCTGTGTAGATGAACTGGTTTGGGGAAGGCATTTGGAGAGGCAATCCTGGGTTGTGATGGATTTGTTGAATCCACCACCTTAGCTCGGATTTGAGGCAGGGCAAAAAGGGGATCTGCTTATCTAGAGAGTGTAGGTGTTGTGGCCACACGTTCTTGAGGTACCATTGGAACGTCCGCATGTGCAATCTTGCTAAGGGAAGCATGGGAATGGTGGCTGCCATAAGCCCCAGGAGTTGCAGGAATTGTCTTGCAGAAATCTGGGATTCCAGTAAAAGGTTTTGAATGTGAATGGAGAGGGAGTGGACCTTTTCCTGTGGAAGAAAGGCCCGCAATTAGATCTGTCTTGATCCTGTAGCCCAGAAAATGTTTATCTTGATGAGGAAGCAAGCAGGATTTGTTTATACTCAGGGTGAAGCCCAGGATTTGAAGAAGGGTGGTGATGAACCTGAGGTGGTCTCTGAGACAAGTTTCTGTCTCTGCTAGGAGAAAAATGTCATCTAGGTAGGGGTAGAGTTGGATACCTTGGGTCCTGCAGTAAGCAATGGCTGGGGCTAGGCATTTTGTGAATACTCTAGGTGCTGTAGACAAACCAAAGAGGAAGGCCATAAACTGAAAATGAGAGCAGGGTTCAGAAAAACGTAAACATTTTCTGTTGGAGGGTTTTATGGGGATATGAAGGTAAGCCTCCTTTAGATCCAGAGTGGACATGAAGGCCTGGTCTGGTATAAGAGGGAGTAGAGTTGGGAGGGACAGCATTTTGAAAGAAGTAGCTTCTAGAAATAGGTTCAGGAAAGATCGATCCAGTACAGGTCTCCAAGGGCTATCCTTTTTGGGGACCAGAAAGAGTCTTGAGTAAAATCCTTTTCCTTCCTGCCCGGGAGGAGCAGGTTCTATTGTTCCTAGTTTTTGGAGGTGTTGAAGACATTGTGGCAGGAGGTGGATTTGGTTTTGGGAGGAAAGGGAATGGGCTTTGGGATGGGCTTTTCCCTCCAAGAAAGGAAGTATCCGTTTTGAATGATACTCAGCACCCATTGGTCTGAAGTGATGGCTTTACAAATGGGTAAACAGTGGGATATGCGGGCTGACAAAGGCAGATGGGCAAGGCAGTCACACATTGTTGGGTGCATTTCTATCCTGAAAGGACTGTCTAGGACTTGGTTGAGAGGTGACAGGTCTGGAGAATGTTTGCCTTCTGGTTCCCCTCCTGTGCCTGGAGGATGAGGGGGTGGCAGAGGAAGGGGTTCTCCTGACAAATGAGGCTTTAGCAGGGTAGTTCCTGTAATACTTTGGAATAGGGGACACAAGCAAATGCTTGATGTCCTGCAGTTCCTTGCTTTTCTCCTGCAGGTTTTTAAAAAGTTCTGCAGACTGTTTTCCAGACAAAAGGTTATGGTCTAAGGGGGCGTCCATAATCTTAGTTTTAAAGTCTTCTGGAAGAGGTTGTAGGTGCAGCCAAGAGTATCTGCAGAGGATGGAAGCAGAAGCTGCTGACCTAGCAGAGGCCTCTGCAGCATCATAACTGCACCTAACTGAATGTCTGGCTACCCGTGAAGCCACAGACAATTTAGATGTTATGTCTGATTTAGTGGGGCAGTCAGGTGTGGCAGCCAGGAGATTAGCTGCTTGTGAGACAAGGTCCAGTGCATATTTAACCATGTATGTCTGACAATTTATAGCACGGAAGGCCAGGGTGGAAGAGGTGTACACTTTTTTACCAATCCTGTCCATGCTTTTGCTGTCTTTATCAGTAGGCAAAAGAGATGCAGAGGGAATAAGTCTGGATTGCTTGTCTGGGGAGACAGCAGTAACTGCAGGATCTGCCAAGGGGTGTTTAACTAAGAATTTTTGCTCATCCGGAACCTTATAAAACCTGTCTGGTCTTTTAGGTGCAGGTGGTTGAGAGTCTGGATTTTTGGATGCAGAGGTAAAAGCATCCAGATAGGCAGGTAAGACTGGTGGGATAGCTGATGGGGAGGGAGACTCCACTTGAAGGAGTTCAAAATACCTTCTCTAGGTGTCAGTCATCAAGGTAGTGTCCCATTTAAAGTACTCTTTCATCTTAGTTATTGTTTCATCAAAGGTAATGTCCTCTGGTGGTGAGTCCCCTTCAACTGATTCCTCATCTGGTGAATAATATTCTAAGGAGAGGCAATCTGGGATGCATAAGAAATGGACTCTTCAGAAGAAGAGCAGTAAGGTTCTAGTTCCTCCTCTCCTTCTTGGGTAGTCTGCAAGGGGAGAGAAATGGCAGAGGCAGGCCTAGGACTGAGAACAGGTATAATGGAGGGAGTAGAACCTGTGGGCCTGAGGGCCATAAAGGCCTGCATCAGAGAGTTAGTGAAAAATTGCCAGTCTGGGACTCCTTCAGGGGTAGGAGTCAAATGTTTAGTTTTCTGTTTTCATTTAGTAGGCACTGGTTTGGGAGAAGGCCTACGCTCAGAACCTTGATTCTCAGGAATAAGAGCCTCTGAAGGTTGTCTGACTGTTTCTGGCTCCCCCTCGACATCGGTAGGAACCGATGTCTAGATTATCTCTGTGGACATGCAGGCCGTAACTTCTGAAGCGGCTTCCTCGATGGGAGCTGTTGAAGTAGTCGGTTCTGTCGGACGTCCCTCAACTCCTAAATCAGAAGCTGGCAGGAAGTCTGATGGCGGAGAGACAATGGAAGTAGGCCATTCTAAGCACAAGCTTTTTGAGATGTTGGTTCTCTAAATATAAATTTCGTGCAGCCAGATGGCTGTGGAGGGTCTTTGGTACAAAAAATTGGCAAATGGAATAAGGAGTATGATTGTGTTCCTTCCCAACACAAAAGACGCAATGGTCGTGGATATCCTTTTGCGGTATCTGACGCTTGCAACGGCATTTGCCCTTTTTAGTTGATATCGGCTAATATAAAATACAGCTAACCAAGCTCAAGCAAAAAGAACGAAAGGTTTCCAAAATGGGGTACTTAGCTTTTAGAAGTCCTCGAGTGTAGGAGCAAAGTGAACGATTTGACGTCGTCTGCGGCTGAAAAGTTCTGAGGTCTGTGGGTGCAGACATCACATTTAAGGTCCCTGGTTTATGGCCCTACATGTGACGTCCCATACACCTACAGCAATCACGCTTAAGCTTTTGTATAGGAGCCGACGTCAGGTCGCCTGAGGCGGGAAATCCCACAGTAAGAATGCTGCAACACAGGAATAGAAGAACATTATGCTAGTTCAAATATGAGTCCAATCATTTTTTCCAACGTAGTTTAAGTTTCAGGATCATTAAATCTCTTGTTTTCATGGCCTGAAGTGCAGAATCCTTTTAAAGAAAGTCTTAATCAAAGGATATGTTGCTTCCTGAGGAAAAGCAAGGCTGAATACTAATAACAGAGAAACGTATACGTTAAATGTATATCATACTAGCTTAGACTCAAAAGGATGACTAAAAGAATCTAAAACTTTTGGAATTAATGTGGAAAGTCCATCCCCTGTGATAATGTTTAAATCACAAATCTCTTCCACTTTTCAGTATATGATTTTTTAGCATTAGGCCTTTTAGTTTCACTTTAAATCTTTAGTGCTCCTAAAGAAAACAAATCTATGTTTAGAATAAGTATCCAAACCTCCAAGGTGAAAGGCTGAGAGACTTCAGAATGGGATGAAGAAGTCAGTGGGTTGCTGAGTTTACAATGTATTTTTCAGAGGAAGCCTAAATTCCATTAATAGAGACAACCATGCTTGACTTCCGCAGTGTGGAGTTAAAACCATGGTTGACTTGCACAGTGTGGAGTTACAGTAATTACTTTTGCTTTGTGCAGTACTGCCCTCAAGAAGCAACTACTGAATCAGTGGAACTGGAAGGAAAAAGTATGCATCAGATCGTGAGTCCAATGAAATTAAATGGCACACAGCCTCCAAGTGTTCTAAAACTGAACCTGGGAGCAAAATATGAGAAATTGAGTATTCAGCTGAGTAAATAATCCATCTCTGGCATGTCCCAAAGTTTCACTATTTGTTGAAAAACTGCAATGACCAGGTACCTACATACATGCTTGGGATGTGTATCTGCTGAGGAAATCTGCTAGGGGGTCATGTTGAACAGAAGAAAGAATGCAGTCAAGAATAGATATTTTTCTTTTTTTATCCCAGTGCCAAATTAACATTACTTGCATACATATAACTGATAACTTGTGCCTCCTTGCCTGTGGATATATCACATTACTGCAGTGCTATCTCTACTGAACTGCACAGGCCCTGCATGGCGAATGACCTCAAAAGCCCCCAGAGAGCAGGCAATTGTTTTCATCTCCTTCAAGTTAACATGAAGAAATTTTTCCTCTGGAAGACCAGTAAACTCCCACTGACTGATTTTTTTCAGGTGTTACACACTGTAAGCTAGCCACTGTATGTTCCCACAAGGAAGCCTTGCAGAGGGAACTGTAAAGCTGCCAGACGATGTATCCCATAGTCCTGAGAGAGTATTCTGCCATAACTGCTACCTCTAGAGAAAGATCTTAAAGCAATAAACCACCACACATTTTTTGTTTTCTCTTGAGTCAGAAACATTTTCATCTGAATGGAATGTATAACTGTGGTCAGAAATGAAGACCCTTTATAGTTTTTAGTCTGCAAAGGTATTACAATCATTTGCAAATGACATTGCTCAATGGTAGTGAATACTGAAGAACTTTTGCTATCATTCAGAAAAACAAAAAAAACAGTAATCTGTTGCCTCCTCAGGTATGCAAAAAGCATAGCTAAGCACTTCATAAATACTCTTTAGCTGCAGAGAGACAACATGGGAATGTGGCAAACTGGAAGTGGAAATGAGTTACTTGGAATTTCAAATACTTTATGTAAGCAGGTCTTGTAGGAATGTGAAGGTTTACATCTTCTATGAACAGTGTTGCCCTATGAAAGAGTTGTGTTCTGTGTTAGACAGTCTTTATAAGTTACCACGTTGAACTTTCTGTCACAGACTCATGGCGATTTAACAGGTCTTACACTAGACCTTACATATTCTCTTTGACTGGACCACAGAGAGTGCTGAGTAAAATCTTACCTATTTTTGTTGGTCTGTGTCCATTATATTGCCTTTTTTTCTGCAGCAACAGCTCTATTAGTGTTGCAGAAATCTTTATCTGATGAGCACATATCTGCAGGATTATAGAAGTGTGAAATAAACTGATTAAAAGCTAAAGAAAGGCCTTCTGAATTGTCTGAAGAACACAGCTACCTGATGTAATGGTTTCCCATACTCCATACTGCTGTAAAATGCTGAAGGCTGTCTCTGTGGTACTGACATAGCTGGCTTTAGGCACCAGCGAACCCCCCCAGTCACTAGGGGCCCCCTGTTTTTGGGGGACCCCAACCACAGCAAGTTATCTTATCCTGATATTTTGTAACATGTCTGTCAAAACAACAAAAGCTAGTACAACAATCTGGTATATTTAATAAACCAGATGGGTAATGAGTCTTATTTGTATCTCCTTTAAAATTCAAAGAAGGATAGCTCTGGTTATAGTAACAGTGTTTTATCAAGTAACTTGCTACACAATTCCATTAAATATTTTATCACTGACATAGTGCCCCTGGCTTAGTTAAACCCTGCTGGTGAACACTGTCTCCACTAAAACTAACAACATTGCCAGCTTTAGGTACCTGCAATACCCATGACTGCAGGGATGGGTCTTAATCATCCTTGACTGTGAGGGGGCCCCACAGAAGCTGCTGCTTGTTGGGGAAAAATTAGGAAAAATATATATTAATTTCCTGATTATGCAGTTTAAAATGAACAGGGAGGTGATATGACCCTGTTAGGATAAAGCTAATAATGAACATGAGCGAGATAAGCACTAGACAGATCAACCCAGAGTGACTGATCTCAGTGCAAACTTTGGATTTTATGAAGAGTTGACACTTCCAATCTACTGGGACTGTTTTCTTTTTCAGGGAAGTTTGTAAATACTAGCAGCGCACCAGATATTGTATCAACTTTTTTGCTGAAGAATTCAGCGCAGTGCCCAGAATAAAAGCTCAAAATCAGGAACACATTTTAAATATTACTCTAATTCACTTAAAAAGTTAATAGAATAACACCTTTTGCAACAGCATGCATTTTCTGGGCAAGAAATATAAAACTCTGATGTCTTGATTTATTGACTGTCCATAATCCTGAACAGTTTACCAGCAAATCAATTTCTTTTGAAAGCAAAATTGTAAGCAAATCAGGTATACTAACAGCTACACATTACTCCTCAATGAGGTAGATAAAAGTGACTTATCCGTGCTGCTGTTTGACAACTTCTATACAGCAGTCACTTATCTGGTGTGGCAGTCTTAGTGTTGCAGAATGTATTGCTATTTGCTAAAATAAGTACAGAACTAGTATTGCTATGGCTAAGGTGTGTGTGTTTGTGTGTGTGCGAGTTCATGCTTGTCTGTAAAATATCACTGATTTTTATCTGTGCACACACCCAATAATGCCAGGACACATACATTATTCTTCTAGGTATCATTAAAAAATGCTGCTAACAAGTAATTGTAGTTCAAAAGTTAGCATAAGATATATTATACCACATTCAGACTCTTAGATGTCCTCCCCGCGGTCGAGTGGCATTCGAAAGACATGCGTAAATGGGCGTGCCTTCGTTGAAGGATGGGCATCAGGCTGGCACCTCGGCACCATAAAAATCTACTGCCAATCATTAACAGACCGGAGTTTTGCTGTGGCGACCCCTAAATGGGAAAAGCCGAAAGAAGAACTTTCAGACTCTTAGATCTTTTAGGAGTCTCCCCAGACTATGCAAATGGATACAGGTGTATCTCTTAATCATCTGAGAGCCCCCAAAAAGTTGTTGCTGGTTGGGGAAAAATGAGGAGAAAAAATATTAATTTTCTGATTATGCTCTTTAGCTGTTGCTGGTTGGGGAAAATGAGGAGAAAAACATTAATTTTCTGATTACGTTCTTTAATCTGAACAGGGCTGTGGTATGACACTGTTAGAATAAAGCTGATAATGGCCTCTGGTGTCAACTGTAACCATTCTAAAACCAGCCTTGCTCAGATGTGTGTGTACAGAAAGCTGCTATAGGTTATGTGTGTGTCTGTGTGTGGGGGGATTGTATGGTTATTACTTCTTTAATTTTCATCACAGTCAAACCTTAAAGGTGTTTGGGCTGAGGACAGTGTGGTCACTGTTTCTTTTACTTTTCTCACAGACCTCACAGGTGTACAAAGAAGGCTACTATAACTTCTGTAGGGGCAGTGTACTGTCTAGAAACGTCAAAGTAGAATACATTATTGGAATCATTAGTTTTTTCACTTTCCTCACAATCACACATCAAACACATATACAGGTGGCTGCCAATGGGGGATAGGAGTGAGAAGGCATTCTATGTATATGTATGTCAGTAGTCACTTAAAATACATGAATGTGGCAATTTGAACATCTGCTTTTATCCCAATATAAAACTAGAGGGATGCAGAGGTAGTGACTGTCTTTTTGTGAGGGGTTAGGGAGGCAGGCAGTATTCCCATATAAGACCTGTGTATCCTCACAGCAATTGGTTTGTTAGTTTTTGTTAGCTACTATTTTGTCAACTTTGAACATTAAGCCTTGGGTACAACTTGTATCTTCCTTGAAAGAATAAATAAAAAAAAAAGACAATTTTTTTTCTTACTCACGATT